>NC_057805.1:499352929-499378699 GCF_018294505.1 Triticum aestivum
GGCATATGCATATGCCATGCCATGCATGGACCACCAATTATGTGCCTTGAGGGCATGGCCATTTCGACATCACCAAGGCCCCTTTGGGGTTGGGTCCTATAGCTAGCTAGATTGTACGTGCTAAGTAGCTGCTAAGTACTAATGTACCATCATGCATGCGTATGGACATGCTTAGTTAATACATATAGTACTACCTTGTGATATGAGAGGTAGATGCATGGCTGTAAGTTGTTATGAAGAACGTAGCTAGCTCGGTGCAGTGCTGATCATTGTGGACTTCTGCAGTCTAGCTAAGTAGCTGCAGATCCTAAGGTTTGCATATAAGCTATGAGCATTTCCTGAACGAAATAATCTTCTGAAAAATAAAATTAGTATGAATATATCAGTAATCCAGCTAGCTGTGTAAAGGTGTGATACAATTGCAACAAATCTGTAGCTTGGATTTTGCTATAAGAAAGCCCCAATTGTCCAAGAAGAAAGAATTAGACTTGGATGGTCCCTGCAGTGAGGATACCTAGCTAGCCAAAGGTAGGACTTGAGCGTGATGGACCCTTGGAGAGTGAAAGGTAGCTAATAGCTAGGGGACCTCTCCCTTGGGGCACTATTTGTTTAACAAATCGTGTTATGCATTCCAAATCCCATTCAATTCAGATGCGATGGCAATTTCCTATGCATTAATATGGGGGTAGACCCATATTCCTAACAGACAAAGTGGACAGCGCAAAGATATAAACACTACCACAACATATCAACAGGACATGTTTCGTTGTAGATATAAATTCGATATCACACGGCCGGAGATATTTTCTTTTCTGAAAAGGAGGTCAAAACCCCTGGCCTCTGCATCATATGATGCACACAACCATCTTATTTACATGTCCGGACCTACCTATGATGCATAGAGAATAATGATACCAACTCGATTTATTTTATACTCCCTCCGTTCCTTTTTACTCCGCGTATTAGATTTGTCTAAAGTTAAAGTCTTTGAAGTCTGACCATGTTTGTACAAAAAAGTATTACAATTCATAATACAGAATCAATATCATTAGATCCATCATAGAATATATTTTAATATTATATTTATTTGCTGTAGTAAATGTTTGATAATTTTTAATATAAATTTGGAAAGTGAGCAAAGTTTGACTTCTGAGAAATCTAGTATGCAGAGTAAAAAGGACTTGAGGGAGTATCTACAACGTAGGTGGTGGAAAGTACTCCCTCTGTATCAAAATATAAGACGTTTTTGCAGTTTAAATAAGATACTTTGCTTCTTCTCCAAGTGATAAGATACTGTACTAGGTAAATTAATTGGAGACTTCACGCAAAAAATAATAATTGGAGAGGACAAATGACAACAACGTAGATCTGCTCGTGTGGGCCCTGGCAGACCCATGGCCCACGCCTGCCAGAACACGTCACCCTGTGCCCCCATCACTCTTTCTCACTCATCCCTAAAAAAAATCACTCTTTCTCACTCGCGCGCGGTCTCTCTATCTGTACAGAAGACCGCCGTATAGTACGCGCAGACAGTGTACTGTGTATGTACACGCACCGATCGCTGAGATCGGCAAGCAAATCGCGGGTTCGTCGCTGCGACTTTGGACCAGCTGCCACCTTAACTTAAGCCCTCCAAAGCGTCACATGGCCATGGCTGGACGATTGGACGCAGGATTCCCAACCCCGGACCAAAATTTTCGTACAGAACGAATAACTGCGCCATCAAACAAGGTCACCCGGAGCTGCATGTGGATCGAATCCGATGTGCCATGGTCCGATCTCATCCGTCGAATGGTACTTGTCTATCTAGGAGTAGTTGTTAACCTGCGACCGTACGTCCAGATGTCGATGCTAAGTTTTCCTCCTTGGAAAGCAGACAATGGGGGCTGGCTCAGACATACGGAAATTCTCTTATGGGTGAACTTACGGAGTAACATGGAGGCCCACGGGTGAAAATAAGAGCTCACGCTACGCGTTGGCCGACGCTCGGAGACCGTCATCGCAACGTCTTGTATTTGTTGCGCTCGTCGTTATGCAACATCATCATCGTTGCAGTTACCGTCGTAGCCCTTGTGGTCGTTGTCATCACAGCATTGCCACCGTTGCGAGCGTTGTTGTGATAGTAGCGCCGTTGGTGTGGTCGTCGCCGGCGCAAACAACGCAACAACGCTGTTGTTTGCGACAACGCCTTGCAGCACGGTGACGCCCTCTCAACTCTGGCTCGCAGCACCCCAATACTCCCCTCCATCGACGCCTGCCTGCAACACGGTCACAAGACCTCCGCCATGGATCTGTCCCATGCCACCGGTGAACAATGCCCCCTGAAGCACCGGTGCTCGCCTGCAGCACAGCTGCAAGACCTCCATGGATCAAATCCGGTGGCGAACGGTGCCCGTTTGTAGGACTACTAGTGCCTGCAACAGTTATGTAGCATTAGGCAGCGGGTTTGGTCCACACCACCACGGCGAGCAACACACGGCTGCAGCACTGGCACCTTGTAGCAGGCCACGCCATGGATCTGGCGATCTTAATGCAGCCAATCGATCTAGAGCTTGGCTGACAGCGCGTTGCAACACCACTGTTGGTTTTCCTTTCTCTTTTATGTCCAGACACTGTCGTTTGGAAGGTCCGAGTAAAGATGCTCTAGGTGGAGAGGAGGACATGTACGGGCACGGCTGTAAACCCCGTCCATAAGTCAACCGTTCGTAAGTCTAGCATTTATACTGAATAATGTGTGCTAGCTAGGGGATAACCCAGCAGCTAGCTGTGGCCTGCTCCGGATCTCTCTAGCTGGATCATTTCACTGCCCATGCGATCGATCTGCGATTAACCATGCACACAACACAACTGGCGGCGTAACAGTGACATTGTCCTATTCCCTTGTTCCTGCCTGCGCACATATAACTTCTGTATGCAGTATGTACCCGCTGCACCGTATATATGCGACACCGCCTGCCACTGCCAGCCTCGCCGTGATTACCCACTGTATGGCCGTCATCTCATCTCCCCCTCACGAGGTCAACACGGCATGCAGTAACTTTTCCATCAGGGAGAAAAAACATTCTACAGTGCACCCTTGTGAACAGTAAAATTGGGAAAAAAATAAACAAATTCTACTCCCTCTGTTCACTTTTGTAAGACCTTGAAGACATTTCAGACAATATACAAAACAACCCATTTTGAGTTATCTGAAATGACTTACGAAAGTGAACGGAGGGAGTAATAATTCTAAAAACTTTTGGCAGCAAAAAATTTTGAATGTTCTATGTACGTGCAAATTTCAATGGGAACTAACACTCCTACTGCTCTGGTAAAAAAACTGTTGCTCCAAAAAGAACATTTCTCTTTCTGAAAGCATTTTGATGCGCACATTTTGTAATTTTTGCCCAGGCCTACGTGAATGTGATTTCATCTAAAAAATTTGCACACAGGATGAAAAAAAACAATCTTCGTTGTAAAAAAATATGAGAATTTTTTAGTACTTTTTTTCAATTTTACGGTTCATCGCAGGAGAATTTAAGCTCCGGATTAGAAGGACACCTTCCGTTTCTACAGAGTAGTAATATGTAGTACTAGTAACGACAACAAAAAAAACCCTTAAAAACGATAATGAAATGTTAATTTTTACAGACATTAGTACAGTACAAATTTTTTACTGACATTAGCAATAAATAAAAATAATGAGGACCCATCCTGGGTAGCGTCGTCCGGGTCGGTCCAGGGTGTATGAAACCTGGAGACTTTGGCCCTGCCTGTGCATGGCCCTGGATCCTGGGGTGTGCGCCCTTTGCAGATCATCATTTGGCATGTTGCGCAGTCAATGGCACGTCCGTCACATGCATCCCACGTTGGATCTCAGACTAGTTACTGGTGCGAGCTAGTCGCCAAGATGTGTGGTGCAGTGTGTAGGTAACAAAGTCAGATCGCCCGCCCTGCACCCGGCCGGCTCAGGTTAATGGCTGGCCGGCCGGCCAGGCGAGCTGCAGGTCTCTGAATGTACACATTAGGAGTATGTGCTATATGAGACTATATGGCTAGGTTCAGAAAGAAGAAGAAAAATAGATATTTATATCTCAAACCAGCACAGTAAGTACTCCCTCCCTTCACAAATATAAGATGTTTTCAAGTGCACATGAAAAATCCAGGCTCCATGGAGCGCCGGAGCCAAAAGCAATTTCCTCTATGTATCTGTCATATGCTGATTGGTGATTGCATGGTTAGTGATGACACCACTGCATAAGAGCAGGTGACAGTTCATTGGACAGGTTCACAGGGTCTTGAAGACAGACCTCAACAGCAAACTGCATGATGTTACTCCCAAAATGGGGATACAAAAATCAACCTTGGTTACATGTATCTCAAAGCAGTAGTGTACTCCCTCCGTTCCTAAATATAGGTATTTTTAGATATTCCAATGCGGACTACATACACACGGAGCAAAATAAATGAATCTACATTCTAAAATATGTCGATATACATACGTATGTAGTTTGTATTGGAATCTCTAAAAATACTAATATTTAGGAACAAAGGGAGTATATACCAAGGTCTGTACATGTATAATATGCTGATTGCATCATTAGTGCTTAGTATACCAAGGTCTGTACATGTATAATATGCTGATTGCATCATTAGTCATTATCAAACTGAAAAGAGCAGATGACAAGTCACTGGATAGCTTCACAGGGTCTTAAAGAAAGAACCAGCAGAAACTTGACCCACTTTTCTATACAACTCAACAGCAAACTGCGACATAAAATGGGGCTAAAAGGATCTCGACGATCATCTCGGAAAGGGACATCTGGAGAATCGAAAAGATAATAGTAGTAAAGAAGTACGTAACAGATATACTCATGGTACATATGCAAGCATTGACGATCAGATAGCATGTTATGATAGGTGTTCAAGTAGTGTGCATGATCCTTTCAGGCATACAAACAGATACGGCAGGCAACATATATTACACACAGCTCAGTATGAGGCATGAGCTGAGATTATTTTCTCTTTACTTAAAGTTTCAGGTTTAGGCGCCAGCTAGCTACTACGACGCTTCATCCTGCTGCGTGTGTCGCAGTCTGCACAGATTGAAGTTAAGAACATGTGCAGCACAACATGATTTCCGAACAAAACCAAGGGGAGAGCAGATGCCTTTCACTTCAATGGGTTTCCTGGGAGGAAAAGGTCTTCCTTCAGTACATGCTCCCATTCTGACGGTGAGTGGCTTAAGCTTAGCTGCTTCTCATGCAAATGCACATTTGCAGGTTTCATGAGACTCTTCAAGCAATGTACTGACGTACTGGCTTGCGGTTCTGCTACCCACTTCGTCAGATAAGGCTCTGCACCCAGCATCACCAGGCAAATCAGTCTTCAACAGCATCAGGCAAATCAGTCTTCTGAATTAGCTCTCATCGCACGCCGCGGCCCAGGTTGTTTTCTTTCAAAGCGACACACCCAATCATTTGAACGAAAAACCTCTTGTCCCCCATTCACGATGCTGCTATTGTTATGTTCACGTCTTTTCAGGACTTGCAGCCTGGCCATAACAGCATCTTCAAGCTCACAGAATCCATTTTTACTTGTTGTTTTGCTGTTTGGATGTGATGAGCTTGGCCATAAAAGCACCGTGTGTTTTGCTTCCTCACTACATTCTAGCTGACCTTATGTTGGTGCACTCATCCAATGAGCTTGTATTATTGTTACAGCTCGTAAAGTTGTGAAGTGCAGCAATAGTAGCACCATCAGCCTCATCCCCTTCATTGATACTTGCTTCGGAAAACTCTTTGATGATGCCCTCCAGGCCTCCACTAAAGAGTTTATACTATCATCAACAGCATCATAAAAAAAGGTGTCATCAACAACACCTGTCCTGTTACAATTATGTATTTCTTTTTGCTGCTCAGTATTCCCCTCATGGGAGCAACCTATACTCTCATCACGTAGCTTCAAAACTTTCAGTCAAGCAAACACATCAGCATCAAACAAAAGCACAATGATATGCGATTCAAGTATATGATTAACCAAGAATATAGAAACATTTCAAATAATTTCCTATTACCTATTCAAACGAAGCCCAAACTATAACTAATCTGCTTAGCTCTCGGTTCATCGTAGGTCAGCACCAACCTGAAAGTAACTCAGCAGACATATAGGATGTGAGGGGAAAAAATGTTATTTTTTGTTGTTGCGGAAAGGCTTTTCTGACAACACATCAGTTGAGCCTTTTTGAAAGGATGGCTGTAAAATGGCCAGGAGTGTAGGGACAACAACTGGAATACATAAGCAGTCCAACTGGAGTACCTGTGAAACTTGAAAAGGTAGCATCTAAACTTTTTGTAACAGAATATTGTGTCCTACTTTAGATGCTACCTTTCATGATTAGTGGAGCTGGTATTCCTGTAGATGTTAATTTACCATGAGTTTGTTCTGTCTTTTTTTTTGGCGGGTTTATTTACTGCAGATGCACCTGTGATCCTATGAAGCATTCTCATAGAACATATCTTTTTTTCTTCTTCTGTATTGATAATAAAGTTAGGCTGGTTTTTTGGGGTATCTTATCTCAAATATTCTTGTATTTGACAAAGCAGTCTGCTATCTGCAGCCTGGAAGATGTGGATGTTATCAAGGAAGGAAAGGTTAGTATTAGTTCCATGATAGAAAGGGATGTGCACACTAAATCTGCAGCTTGCGTAGGTAGCGTCACTAATTTTGATGAGGGTAGAATTGCTGGATACTGAGAGAGTAAATGTATCTGTTGATGGGGGTAAAACTCATAGGTATCAGGAAAGAAATGTGCAGTACATCTCTGATGGAGCTCAAATTGACAAGTGGGCATGGATACCTTTTGTGGCTACGTTGGACATGCCATCAAATCCTGAGATAGTAGCTAAGGCAGTAAGTAAATTCACTGCTGGATGCATTACTGTTTCATCTTTTGTTGCTTAGATGAACATGGCAGGTGTTGCATTAGCCCTGAGGTGCAGACTAAAAAAGACAGAAGAACATGGGAGGTGTTGTGTTCTGTCTGATAAACAACACAATTCCAGTTGCAACGATGTGATGTCCCCCCTCATATGTGGAAAGACCTCTGCATGCAGTTGCAACGGCACTGATACTACCAGTGATTTAAAAAGAGAAAAGATAGTACATGTGAATTCACATGTGTGTCTTAACCTCAATTACATATGGGCCGCCTAAAAGCTAAACCCCTCCCTGTAAGGACATTCTTCGTCCTACAACTGTGCCTCGTCACAAATGTAAAATATCGATCGTCTTACCTTCATGTAAGAAATGCAACTTTGGCATCATTTCTGAAGTGCTTTGCTGATGAAAAATGTCCCAAGAGCTAGAAAAAAGAGGAGCAAAATCATCCTTTCCTAAGTGCTTTTTGCTGCTTCTCCATGTCCCTCCCTGCAAAAGATAATGAGAAACATTTGAAATTACTTACTGCAAGTCTGCAAAAATGTTGAATTGCAAAAGGGAAAACGAAAATTCCCAGCCGAACTCTGCATTTGTCTAAAGAATCATTACTGACAGCATTTGAGACTTGACTCCTGATTGTGTATATGACCTTGAGCATTTTGTAAGAATCCTTAGCTAACTGGTGTTTCACGTCTTTCTCTCCTGATTCAGACAAGACCTTTGCTGATGATGTCCTGCAGTGAGGCTGCAGGGAAGATGACGATTCACACGAGTTACATCTTTTATCTTGATTGTAACCCCAGAAGTGCTGAAATAGTTTTCTTAACAGAGCTTCACAAACCAATCAATGAACTCCTCTCTCACATAAAAAAAGGATAATAAGCATCTCACAGATCAAGCCTATGCCAGCTAAATGGCAAGGCACTTATGTTCATGCAAAAGCACATGGTAGCAATTGTTTCAAGAACCTGCGTTGTCTCTGGTTGCTCTGGCGCTTCTTGATTTTGTACTCAAGATGGCTTTCATTGTTTCCGAATATCGCGTGAATGCCTACAATATAAAGCATCACGCTAAACTGAGGCACGGATTTTATGTTGGCATCACTACAGAGACAGCAGCAAAATGATAACTATTGGCTACAGTACTGAACAGCTTGAGGCTCTTATACTTGTTTCTTGTGAAACTAAACGACTACATAAACTTTCGGAATAACTTATGATAGCTGCCATTGGATCAACTGCCTAGTTTTCAGATGAAATAAATAAATAAAGGCAGCCCCTGGTCGCTGGTCAGCTCTATATGACCTGATCCTTTGAAACTTGCGCAGAAGCAGCGTGAGCAACCTTTGCGGCACCTCCGGAGGGAAAAGCCTCGGAATCTCGTCCTTTGCGATGGTCTCATAGACACACCTGCGGATCAGCTGCAACAGAGAGAAGTACATAGCATTAAGCACAGAGCCAAGCTCCTTTGGCATAAATGTCTCTGCATTTGGCGCGAGCGACGGCGCGGAAGGAAGAAAGGAAGGGGAGCGGGTAGCTACGGCCGGGGTCGAGCTCCGGGGCCAGCGGCGGGAGGTGCGCGTGCCCCCAGAGCGCCGCCGCCGATGTCGTCCCGTGTTGCCGCTCCTCCATCGCCGGCCGGGTTCCGCCGCCGCGTGCGGGGAGACTATGGGCCAACACGTGAGTAGCAAAGGCAATGCGGGTTGCTGGCGGGCTGAATTTAGGCAACGGGCCTTGACTGGTAAGAGGGGGAAGATGACGGGGTCTCGCCTTCAGGGAGAGGGGAGGAAGCACTCGCTGAAGGGGGAAACCTAGATGGACGGACCACCAGAACGGGATGCCACTGCCTCCTTTTCTCGTTTTTTCTTACGTTTTCTGTTTCTTTTTTTTTGCCTTTTTTTACTTTTGTTTATACTTTAAAATATTCTAAATGTATATATTATAAAAAAAATCTATTGAAACATTTCAAAAATGTTGAACAATTATTTGAAAATTTTGAACAAGTATCTGAAAACTATTGAATAGGTATTTGAAAAATGTTGAATAACTATTTTAAAAAATGTTGATCGTGTATATATAAATATTAATCAAGCATTTGAAAAAATGTTGAACAAGTATTTGAATAATGTTGAACAATTATCTCAATAATGTTGAACAGGTATTTGAAAAAAAATGTTGACCATGTATATAAAAATGTTGAACGCGTATTTGAATAATGTTGAACAAGTATTCGAAAATTTTGAATAAGTATTAAAAATGTTCAACAAGTATTCGAAAATGTTGAATAAGTATTAAAAATGATGAATAAGGATTTGAAAATGTTGAATAAGTATTAAAAAATATTGAGCAAGTATTCCAAAAATATTGAACATGTTTTTGAAAAATGTTGAATAAGTGTTAAATGTTGAAAAAGTATTTAAAACATATTGAATAAGCGCTCGGACAATGTTGAACTTGTATACAAAAGATGTTGATCACTTATTAAATTTTTTTTGACATATACAAAAATGTAGAGTGGAAATAAAAACAAACATAAGAAAAAACAAATAGAAAACTAAAATGGAGAAGGAAAAACAAACAAAAAAGGAGAAGAAACAAAATGCAAGAAAACAAAAAATTAATAAACAAAATGCAAGAAAGAATGGAAAGAAAATGGAGAAGAAACAAATAAAATAAACAAAAGAAAACAGAAAAAAAAACTGGCTAGAATAGCCTCAAGTAGGACGCGCCCTACAACTAATCACGAGATGGACCCTAGGCGGAGTGGCTAGCTGCAGCTGAAATGAGCAATGCTACACAGACGATACATGTGTGCACGATTTGTGGACGATGGACAACAGCACCATTGGATTGTATTGTTTAACAAATCTGCACTGTTCAAGAAAGCCATTGTCCAGATATCGTGCATGCATAATCGTCTGTAGAGTAGTTTCGAGCTGAAATCTGACTGGAGATCCCTGGTTCTCCCATTTCTTCGCCTCTTTTTTTAATCGCTACGCTCGCGCCAGCGGGCTGGCCCAATACGACGCACCTTCAGCGAGCGTTCCCCTGTCGCTCGCTTAAGGCGATAAATAGTCACCGCAGAAGATGACTACCATTTCGTACCAGGCCCATCCATTAGCAGCATGTCTCTCTCTCTCTCTCTCTCTCTCTCTCTCTCTCTCTCTCTCACACACACACACACACACACACACAAAAGAAGAAGAAGAGAAGACGAAAATGCCCTCTAATCCCAAGCTCTAATGCCCCTCTATCAGCAGTAAAATTGAAAAAAAAATTGGTTGAAACAAACATTGCTTAGTTTTCTTCATATGTGCAATTTTGATGATGAAATCACATTGTGGAGGTCTGAGGAAAATAAGAAAATAAGCACATCAAAATGCTTTTAAAAATAATAATATTTTGAAGCATTGACTTTTCTTTTGCCCAAAGCATTAGGAATGTTTTTACTTCACAAAAATGTGCACGTATGTAGAACATTCAACACTGCTTGTTGCCAAAAATTTAGATTTTTTTCTAGTATTTTTTTATTTAACTGTTCATGAGGGTGCATTTGAGATCGAAGGCAGAAAATCCACATCCGAGAGAAGAGACATTCTCCTACCAGCATATATATATATCTTTCTTTACAGTGGTATACTTATTCGTATTTTCATATTTTAATATGTTTCTTCTACTAGCAATTTGTCCCATTTTGCAGAAAACAACTATTATTCGACTAATAGTGTTTTGATATCTCATTGAACATATAGAAAAGGCGAGCTGATTGTAATACTTTTGATATGTGCCCTTATAATAGCCAATTTATTCACAGTTTGAGCGCACATATTGTGAACATATAGAAATTGAACGTATAGAAAAGGCGAGAAATTGGCTATTCATAAATTGGTTATTACCCAGAAAAGGCGAGTATGTTCACAATCCAAATGCAAGCATGTGCATGTAGATGCAATATTTTTGTAACAATTAATGTACACCTATCATCAGGCTCCACTAATTAATGTCGGTGGGCCGTTGAAATCAACTAGCACCCACACAAATCGAGCATGCTTACAATTATAAAATATAATCAAATATGTTTTTCTGGATAATATAATATATTTAGTTTACTTAATAGCGTGGACAAGGATGCGTTGTGGTTACATTTGAATATTTATGCAACATTTTCAGTGATTTTTTTTTGCATGTTTTTGCTTTTGATGTGTTCATGTTATTTGATTTTTTAAGCAATGTGTTTAGTTAAACATTAATTTTTACAACAATATGCGTGTGTCATTGTCAATAAAAATTGTTCTCGCAATATGTTTGACTTAATATACAACAGTATGATGTTTATGGTAATGTCTCGACTCCAGCAATATCAAAGGTAGTAAAAATGTGTAAAAAATGGTAACTTCTTATGAATGCCAAGGAGAAAAATGTATGTTTCACCTACACTCCCCTGGTAAAAAATGATTTGTGCATGAGTGATCACTACCTCAAGCAAATACGAAATGAGTTTGGTATTCTCGCAAAAAAAAGTTGAGTTTGGCAAAAATCAGTTCTTTTTTCAATGCGAGAACATTAGATAGAGTTTGTTTGCTGTTGATCTGACAACACAAATCACGGCTTCCAATCTCAAAATTCGAGCCCACACAAATATCACATTTGGTTGGCAGGAATCAACATTGTCTCATCACTCGGTGACAAATAATTATTGTGGTCCCATAGAAAAATAAAATAATAATGTGGAACGAGTACTTAAAAACAAAAAGAATTAGATGATTGGGTCCATAATGTGCTTCCCTGGTCTACCACTAAAATTCTACAACATTCTTTTTACGAAATGCAGTCGGAGCTGCTTTCATTCCGATTAGAAAAGTGAGACAGTTACATCGATGGTAACTAAGGAAATCAAAAGAAGAACGAAAATCCGTTTCGAAAAAAAAAAGAAGAAGAACGAAAATCAATGGAGAGACGGTTAGTCAGGCTAAAAGGGTGTGTGGACCAACGCTTGAACATACGTTCTGCCCGTGCTCACCCATAGGCTAGCTTCCATCATCAGCTTGGCGAAGATAGCTTGAGTTCATGATATGGCGAGTAAATTGCAAAAAAAACCATCACAATTGTGGACCCTAAATCAAAAAACCACCACGTTTCTTTTTTTGTAAAAACCCACCGGCATTGTGCTGACAGCTTACCGAAAGCACTGATCAATCGATTAGAGCCGCTTGACGCTGAATCTGACAGGTGGATCCCGTTGTCAGATCGACGTGGCACAAGGCCAAACAGAGCGCGAGGAGACGGACATTAGGTGACCCAGTCAACCCCTGCTCTGTCTCAGTAATTTCCACAAACACCTAGCAGGCATCCCGCCGGCCGCCCAGCTAACCAGCGGCAGGAGCACAACGCCGTCGCCGGCGGTGCAGGAATGCGTCCAGGGCGACCGAGTGTGAGGTGGCGCGGCCGAGCTATGGAGGCCGAGCAGAGAGGTTGCGCCGCACCAGGGCGCGCACGGGCAGTCGGGGCAATGGGCGGAGCTCGAGCCCGTCCTCTCAACCATGGCGCTCGGGAGGCCGCAGGGCGACCAATAGAGGAAGCGGACAAGGGGGAAACTAGGGGAGAGGAGGTGGCCTTGATCTGGGACCTCGACGGCGAGGTAGGAGGAATCAGGGAAGCAGCAGCAGCGGAAAATTTCATCAACGACGGCGTCCGGCCGGAGATGAAGAAAGGAGGGCATCATCCTGGAGTCGCTTTGCTCCAGTTACTTCAGCGAACCATTACAGCGCGGGATGGGGAGGACGAAGGACATGGCGGCCTCTCGAGGATGCTCCGGTGGTCGCGTGGACAAGCGTCAGCGCACGCTCGGGCTTGAGGTGATCGGCGTGGAGGAGGCTGACTGGAGCGGCTCCGTGAACGGACGAGGTCGGCGAGGGTCAGCGACGCGCTAGCACTGGCGGTAGATGGCTTCCCAGTGGCAGCGCCCATGGCACGGTGGTGGACGGCTTCTTCCCGGCGGCGGTGCGCATGGCGCGGTGGTTGACAAGCTCGGGAGGCGGCGCGCGCTGGAGCAGAGAGGGACGAGGCGGAGGCTCACAAGCAGGCCGGTGCTGGAGCCGGTGGTGCGCCGGTCGGATGCGGATGCACCTTCTTTTCCCCCGGCAGCGCTTATGGGTAACGAAGAACTACAGAGGCTGACGTGTGGGTCCCATGTGCAGCTTCTTGTACAGGCTAAACACCGTGAGATTTTGGTGTCACGTCAGCACTGACGAAGGGACCCACTAGTCAGATTTAGCATCAACAAGTGTTGATCTGATCGATTAGTGCTTTCTGCAAACTATCACCTAGAAACCGGATTTTTTTTTTGCAAAAAAAACGAAACGTGGTGTTTTTTGATTTAGGGTCTACAATTATGGTGGTTTTTTGCAATTTACTCTGATATGGCTCTGAAAGTCCTAGTGTTTCGCTTCAACCAGATCAACCACCATACAAGGGCAATGATTGATCTCTAAAGCGCAGGGAAGTGCGCTCTCACCACTCTACAAGAGAAGGTTCGTCAGTTTCAGTCGCAAGAGCAGCTGACAGGTTGGCCTTTCTGATGAAGACCTGCCAAAGCGCTTGCGCAAAGGGGTAGATAGCAGCAAGGAGGTGCAAGGAGGATTCATGCGATTGTATACAGAGGAGGCATGCTTGGTTGTGTGGCCAACCGCACTTGGCGCAAGGTTGTCTGTAGTTAAACAGGACCCCTAGTCAGCCAGCTAAACGAAGAGCTTGCACTTCAGTGGAGCGTCCAAGGATTAGGCGAGATTGTAGAATGAAGTGTTCTCACGTTGTTTCTGCTATAAAAAATATGCAGCCAAGGGCTAGTTCTAGCTGGTCTCATTTTAAATTCTACAAAGCTCAGTATGTATCATTGTAGATTTATTTTTGTTAGAATATGTTTTCCTTAATATCAAATGGTACCATGTCTCGTTTGTCAATGTAATTCTGGCAATAACGATCAAGGGGTGGGGGGTAGAGTATGCGTAGAGAATCAGATTGGATGTACACGGGACAAGAATTTACCTATGTTCGGTCGCACGAGGTGAGGTAATACCCCACTTCTGCATGTCTAATTGTATTGATAGTGACTGTCTCGCATGCGAGATGTGTTTGTTAGATGCCGACTTAGGAGGACCCTATCTCACCTTATATAGGTGGATGAGGGGCAGTGTTAAATGTGCCTGAGTCGGTTTACATAACTTGTAGCCCAAGTAGGTCTTGTCTAAGTATATGACTTAGAGTACAAGTAGATGGCGCCTTTCATAGACCAACTTCCTGCCTGGTGGGCCGAATTCCAATTTGTTGGTGTACGCCTAGTATATGGCTCTGTTATGGTTTGATTTCACGCCAATAATATCAAAGGTAGCAAAATGTGTAAAAAAATTGCAATTATGTTATGGACATAAGGAAACAAATCTACATGACAGTCATACCCCACAAGTAAAACATGATTTGCACACGAGCATTGCTATCTTGAGTAAAGATGAACTATGTTCGGTATTCCCGCAAAAAGAAAATGGTATAGAGTTTGGTAAAAAAAATCAGTTATTTTTCTATATGAGAAACTTAGAGTTTGTTGGTCGTTAACATAAACCGCAGCTTCCAATCTAAAAAAATAAAACCCACACAAATATATCACCCTGGTTGGAAAAAATGGACATTGTTGCATCAGTCGACGTCACATAATAAATGTTTGTCTAGCGCAAAGAATGCAAATAATAAATGCTGTCTAGCGCAAAGAATACAAATAATATAGGTGAATGAGGGGCAGGGTTAAATGGGCTTGAGTCAGTTTACATGACTTGTAGCCCAAGTATGTCTTGTCTATGTATATGACTTAGAGTACAAGTAGATAGCGTCTTTAGTAGACCAACTTCCTGCCTGGTGTATCCCTAGTATATGTCTCCGTTATGGTTTGATTTCATGCCAATAATATAAAAGTTAGCAAAATGTGTAAAAAAGTGGTAATTCTGTTATGGTGTAAGGAAAAGAAATCTACATTTCAATCATACTCCACGAGTAAAACATGATTTGCACGCGAGCATTGTTGTCTGGAGTAAAGATGAACTACGTTCGGTATTCCCACAAAAATAAAATGGTATAGAGTTTGGTAAAAAAATATCATTTATATTTCTATATGAGAACATTAGATAGAGTTTGTTGGCCGTTAACATAAATCGCGGCTTCCAATCTAAAAAAATTAAACCCACACAAATGTATCACCCTGGATGGAAAAAATGGACAATGTCACATCAATCGACGTCAAATAATAAATGTTGTCTAGCACGAAGAATACAAACAATAAATGTTGTCTAGCGCAAAGAATACAAATAAATAAGTAATATGGCAAGTAAAAACAATATAGCATGAGATGCACGGGTGCTATAAAACAAATGCCAGTACTATCTGTTGGTCGACCGATCCTAGCCTGGATCTATCTCGTCTAGAGTCGTCCGATTGTGCTGGTCCTAGACGCACGATCGATCGCCCCCTTGCACTTCACTCCATGCACAATGGTCCGAGCCGCAACACACGATGACACCGTGTGTGCCACCAGCCGCCTCGGCCATGGCACCATTGCAGAGCACCACCAACCGCCTCGATCATGACATCATTGCAGCACCCCACAAGCCAAACGCTCATGTCACCTTGTAGCATCTCGCAGCTACGCCAGTTGTTCTCGTAGCACCCACCAGTCACGCTTGCAACGTCACCTGGCTCATGGCCGAAGCATCGCAGCCCACCGATTCTAGCACCCGCTTTGCATCGTTGATGGCTCCTCGTGAGCTCTTGCAGTAGTCAGATCGCAACTGATGCATCACCGCTTGCGGTTCCAACATACATCATGTGTCGTCGCTCTGGTCGTAGTCCTGTCCTATGCTGGTTCGAGCACCTCTGGGTACCAGCCCTAGCACCACCACACTCCCGCTGCAGCATCTTGTGTGCGTAGCAGCTCACGATCATACCGCCCGTAGCATCAGGATTGTCGCGTGCGCGTCGCAACATCCACCCCTAGGTAGGGGATCTCGCTGCTCGTGAAGTGGCGGCATTGCCCCTGCTGCTAACAACATCACGTCTCGGCTCTCGCCGCGCGACACCTGACCAACATCGGCAACCACCACCAGCACTGGTAGCCAGCCTTGCCACACCCAAAGAACAAAGGCGACCAGCTTCGCTAGCCTTGCAGGAGTGGTGCGGAAGCGCTGTTGCCACACGGATTGGAGTAGCATATCAGCAACGGTTGGGTCGGTGCCACATTGCTCGGAGTGGAGGAGGGCGTCGTCAGAAGCAGTGTATGAAGGATGGGACTGACGATGGTGGAGCGAGGTGTTTGATTTTGTAGAAGAATTTGGGAGGTGTGTGGGGAGAAGAATGCATGGTCTAGAAATTTCTGGAGATGGATAACGTTGCTTGGGTGGGGCTCAATGGTACGTGGTGATCAGACGGGGTGACCGATACAGGGCCCAGAGCCCCAGATTATTGTAAACATTTTACGAATCATACTTTTTTTGCGGGGATTTTACCAATCATACTTCACGAGTTAAACATAATTTATGCACGAGCATCACTACTTTGAGTAAATGTGCTAAGTTTGGTATCGGTTTTCCTATGTGAAACAACTAGATAAGAGTTTATTGGTCATTTATCTGACAACACAAATCGCGGCTTCCAATCTAAAAAAACTAGATGATACCACACGCGTTGTTGTGGGGATTGGTTGCAATACTTTTTGATGATATTTAAATAAAAAATAAAATAGATATAATTTTATTTGATTATTACATAGTTGTAGATATGTAGAGAATATAAGTAGTATTTCTCATGCATGTTGGGAGAAATATAATAAGAATGATTCAAGTTGAGATGTGTGCACGTTAAAAGAAAATACAAATAGCAATTTTCATGCATGTTAAAAGAAATATATTTTTTGAACAAATCAAAAATCGCTCACATATACGAATATACAATCACCCCTATAAACACATGCACGCACACTCTACGTCTATGAACACCTCCAAGAGAAATAGTTAGTGGGTAATGAGGTGGCATATGTGCATATTGAAAGAATTGAAATAGTGGAGATCAACTATTTAGGTATATAAGATTAGAGGCATGCTACGCGTCGGCCGGCGGATCTTTTAAAAAGATCCGTCGCCTAGACAATCGTTAGATCAACGACCCAGTGCTGTTTTCACAATTGCAACAAAGGTGGTGTTACAGAATCCTTTTGCAACAGAGGCCTTGTTATAGAAAGATTTTTAACGAAGGTTGTGTTGCAGAATTTTATTTTGTCTTTTTTTCACAACACGGATGTTGTTGCGGAAGGAATCTGCAACAAGAATGATGTTGCAGAAACTTCTCATTACAAGGATTGAGTTTGGGGACGATAAGTTGTATTGCAGGTTTTTTTTCATCTTCGCCTTTTTGCAACACTGGTGTTGTTCCGGAAGGAGTTTTGCAGCAAGGATAATGTTGCAGAAGTTCTCCCCACGAGGATTGAGATTGGGGATGAAGCGGTGACGAATGGATAAAGATGCTTGTCCTGCCAGATGTTTCTAAATAGGTATCACGCGTAATATTTTAGCACTGTACGATAACTTTTGATCCAACGGTTACTCACCGGGCGGATCTGCGGCTGAACCAAATCATTCTCATAAGATTAAACCCACACAAATATCTCACCCCGGTTGGCAAGAATCGACAATGTCACGCGCGTCAGTCGATGTCAAAGAATAAATAAAAACAAATAAATAATGGAGCACGAGGAGCACGGGTGCTAAAAAACAAGAGGGTTAGATGTCGACATCCATGACGTGCTTCGCGAGGTACCACTTGGAATAAACCATTTTTGAACATACCGGCCGCTACCACATGAAGTAGTAGTACTATGCAGTAATTGCCATTTTTTTTACATATACTGTCACTGTGATGGCCCCGGACCCGGACCCCCTCTCCTGCCACTTGGCTACATATAGGCCGGGCAGCCATGGCGTACGCTGGACACACACCAGCCTAGAGCACAGTTGCACTTGCAGGAGCAGCTCTAGTGCGCACGAGTTGCAGCTGAAGCAGAGGCATGGGGATGGCGCATGTCGCCCTGGCAGCGGTGCTGGCCATGGCGGCAGCGGCGGCGACGGTGAGCGCGTCGCCGGCCCTGGGGATCCAGCCGCTGTCCAAGATCGCCATCCACAAGGCCACCGTTCACCTTGACCTCCACCGCTCCTCCGCGTACGTGCGGGCGACGCCGGCGCTGCTCGGCAACCAGGTATATGCAAAGCTAATTGATTAGCTAATGTATCCATTGATCTGTCCTAGTTCATTTGCTTCACAAATGTTCAGGGGACATCTTATAGTACGTACAACAAAATGAACCAACAATAAGATTTGCCAACTTTTAATTGAATGGACGACATAAAACTGCTAAGCTCACGGGTTTAAGCTTCCAATCACGTGATGGCACGTCAGTCCATGCATAATTACTAATCTTATCCGTATGTAGCATTATTGGTGACCCACGGTGCCAAATGATGCAAAGAATGGGGACAGAGAGCGCCACTTGTGCATTAGATATGGACCCCTCCCCACACCACGTGACAGTTGCAGATTTGCTAGTTGCAGCTTCTGATTTGATTATTAGTCTGCTTGCTTACGAATCGGACCGGCTTCACTGATTATTAAACTAGCTACACATAAAAGCCAAAGAAAGTGCAAAAAATAACGGACCGTGACGTGAAGCCCCTATTGTCTATAGAAAACTGTCATTAATCAACTATTCCCCTAGTCCCATAATATAAAAGCATTTTTTACACCGCAATAGCAAAAACACTCTTATGTATATTAAGATGCATGCCTCTGACAGGACGAAGACACTGTGTGGGTCACCGTCAAGTACGGCTGGGATAACCCCACCCCCGACGACTGGATCGCCGTCTTCTCCCCCGCCGATTTCATGTAAGACTTCCCCCCTTGACATTTCCAAATTTTCAAGCACGATGAATTCAAGTTCTGATCCCTGTTGGATCCTCTGGCTTGTGTCTCTTGTGCGTGTGCAGCTCGGGCACGTGCCCTAACCCCGAGAGGTACCCCGCCGAGCCGCTGCTATGCACGGCGCCGATCAAGGTCAGTTGATAAACTAACCAAGATGAAATTCCATGAAAACCATCTGACAACATGGCCACGAACCATGATATATTGAGCTGAATTGGCCTGCTGGTGTGTGACTGCAGTATCAGTACGCCAACTACTCGGCGAACTACCTCAAAGGTGGCAAGGGCAGCATCCGGCTCCAGCTCATCAACCAGCGCGCCGACTTCTCCTTCGCCCTCTTCACCGGCGGCCTCGAAAACGTAACCGCTCCCGATCCGAACCTACTGTTTTAGCATGTGAAATTTCCAAGTGGAACCAAAGAGGATCATCTGAAAATTTCGAAGTGCAGCCGAAGCTGGTGTCGGTGTCGAAGAAGGCGGTGTTCAAGAACCCCAAGGCGCCGGTGTTCCCGCGGCTGGCGCAGGGCAAGACCCACGACGAGATGACGGTGACGTGGACCAGCGGCTACGACGTCGGCGAGGCCTACCCGTTCGTGGAGTGGGGCATGGTCGGCGCCGCCGGCGCACGCACGCCCGCCGGGACGCTCACCTTCAACCGCGGCAGCATGTGCGGTACGTACGTATGTGGAGCATCGACTCAGATCATGCATGCATGGGCAAGAAGATACAAGGCTCACCGTGCTATTTTGTTTTGGTTTGGCTGTTTATCCAGGCGAGCCGGCGCGAACGGTTGGGTGGAGGGAACCCGGGTTCATCCACACGGCGTTCATGAGGAACCTGTGGCCCAACAAAGAGTACGTCGTAGGCAGATGTGTTACCAAGGGGAAGCAGATTGACTCGTCCTTGACAAATGCTCAAATGGCAGGTTAATTTACCCAAGATCGGTTGGTTTGTGAATTGTGATTTTTTAGGTACTTCTACAAGATTGGGCATGAGCTCTCCGACGGAACCGTGGTGTGGGCTAAGCCCTACACCTTCCGGGCACCGCCAACCCCCGGGCAGAACTCGCTGCAGCGCATCATCGTCTTCGGTGACATGGGAAAGGTACAATTCAATGTGTCTCTCTTAATATGTATCGCATTCGCATGCATGACAATTTCACTTCATTTTACATGAATTTTTTACATATGGTACAAATGGTTTGGTCTTTCAGGCGGAGAGGGATGGATCAAACGAGTTCGCCAACTACCAGCCGGGGTCGCTCAACACGACGGATAGGTTGATTGAAGATCTGGACAACTACGACATCGTCTTCCACATCGGCGACATGCCCTACGCCAACGGGTACCTCTCCCAGTGGGACCAGTTCACCGCACAGGTCGCCCCCATCAGCGCCAAGAAGCCCTACATGGTTGCAAGGTACATCATGCCATGACCATGTTGGTATGGAGTAGTGCCATGTTAACAAATGGCATGCTGGGAGCTTATTACTAATCCTTGTCTTGCGTCTGCAGCGGCAACCACGAGAGGGACTGGCCCAACACCGGCGGGTTTTTCGACGTCGAGGACTCCGGCGGTGAATGCGGGGTGCCTGCCGAGACCATGTACTACTACCCGGCCGAAAACAGAGCAAACTTTTGGTAAGCACCTAGAAATCGAATGGTTTCTTGTAAAATTCATATGAAAATATTGGGTGGTTTCTTGTAACGCTAACGTGGACGGGCTCTTTACCCTGATTTCTTCTATATAATATAGTATGCACACTCGTGCATATTCGAGAAAAAAAATATTGGATGGTTAATTTTCAAGTGACAAAATGGCTGTCATCGATGAATCTAAAGGTACAAGGTGGACTACGGGATGTTTCGGTTCTGCGTGGCGGACTCGGAGCACGACTGGCGGGAGGGGACTCCGCAGTACAAGTTCATCGAGGAGTGCCTCTCCACGGTGGACCGCAAGCACCAGCCGTGGCTCATCTTCACGGCGCACCGGGTGCTCGGCTACTCCTCCAACTCGTGGTACGCCGACCAGGGCTCCTTCGAGGAGCCCGAGGGCCGGGAGAGCCTGCAGAAGCTGTGGCAGAAGTACCGCGTCGACATTGCCTACTTCGGCCACGTCCACAACTACGAGCGCACATGCCCGCTCTACCAGAGCCAGTGCGTCAACAATGAGAAGAGCCACTACTCGGGCACCATGAACGGGACCATCTTCGTCGTGGCCGGCGGCGGCGGCAGCCACCTGTCGGAGTACACCACCGCGATCCCCAAGTGGAGCATATTCAGGGATCACGACTACGGGTTCACCAAGCTGACGGCCTTCAACCACTCATCGCTTTTGTTCGAGTACATGAAGAGCAGCGATGGCAAGGTGTATGACTCCTTCACCATCCACAGGGACTACCGCGACGTGCTCAGCTGCGTGCACGACAGTTGCTTCCCCACCACGCTCGCTAGCTGATGGTCCGGCCGTCATGGAGGGTCGTGCAATAAAATTGGTAAGCAGCACAATTTATATGTGCTAATAAACAAATCTCGTGGGCGTGAGTACCTGGTGTCCAACCGTCATGGGGTGTCAACCAATAAAATTGGTCAGCTGCACTGTTTATACGTGCTAATAAAAAGATCTTGTGGGTATGAGTTGGTGTTAGATGTGCGCATACTAATCATACAAGAGGCAGGTGTATGCTAATTATGCTTTGTAACTCCTTGTTGTTATATTATGGATTAGTAAAAGCATCACTTATCGAAAAATAAAGCCACCTTCTTCAGTAGAATTCCTAAATTTTAATCGAATGTTTTTTACTTCGACTTCACTCAAAAAAAAAGTCAGTCTGATCGCATGTTGTGACCGTACTCCTACTTTGTGTATGTATGTCATGTAATAGCATTTCCCTCCCATGTCTAAGTATCCATTGTGACAACGGCGAGTCTAGGAGGTAAATGTAGGGTATGTTCAACTTCAAGGGTGCTAATTTTTTGGGGCATGAGGACAACACATAGTGCACATACGTTGCTAGGTAACCTAATCCAGTGGTTTCACATAACCCGCACACACCGCCAGGCAAACCTCCTATATCGCCTCCAAGCAACCTCGGTCGGTGCCGCCAGGTAACTCATCCGACTCACACAACACACATGCTCAATAGCATAGAACTCATGCACTTTACATTAATATAAGAGCACACGAACTATAAAGAGATGCCCGGCGTGCGTGAAAAAAGGCATGGAATGATGGAAGAGTCAAATGAATACCTTGCTAATTGAAAACTTCTCCTAATATCTACATTATATTATGTTCTTAAGGTTCCAAAGGCCATACCATCTGTCCTAGAGTAGCAAGTTTATTAGTGACATAATAGCTTAATTAGCAGATCCACAATTGGCACTTAGAACAAGAAAAAAAATTGAGACGTGCCTCTTAAGAAACCACAGTATACCCACAAGGAAAATATCCTCGCGGTCTTTCTATTTCAGAATTGTAACTGATCTGATCATCATAAATAATTCAATGAATCATTGAATAATTCATCTAATATCTTATTGCACAAATGTGTTTTGATGATCTTCATTGCTGAAAATATTCGCTCAAGTGATGAAGGGCGATATACCAATTGCAAAGGTGTATGTTTTGTTGTTTGAAACAACACAAAAAAAACAATGCAAATCCGTGTGAATTACCTCAAAATCACCGCCATTTGCTCCTTTATCGAGCAAAAAAAGTCTTAATTCCAAGCTCATTCTAGATGACTTTGGTTACCTCCATTGCGCAACATGCAGCAAGGTCCTTCTAAATTTATGGTTTCATTTCCTCTTATCAAATGCCTCATTCACGTCTTTCCTCTTGTATTTATACCAGTCCAAGAACTCATTAAGATTGCATGTGCCGATGAAATTGGAGGATTTCATCTTGTCCACAAAAAGCTTCCCCTCGAGCTATGAGATACCTTGCACAATCCAATGACACACTCAAGTAATTTTTATGTTTTATCGCAGCCTCTTTATTGTGAACATGGAATTTGGTAGACACATTTGCCCTTTGATTGTTAAAATCATCCTACGAGCCCCTAGAAATGTCGTGACTAGCTTGACAACCATCATGTTATCAAAATATGCAGAAATTATTTTTAGAAGTTTGCAACCACCTATTATAAATACAACATTTCCAAATATAGCGGCCTGTGATGTTGTCTTGAAAATAAATTGGTAGAAGCAAAAGGCAACCTCCTTTTTCACACTACATTCCAACCAATCAAACTTACCTAATCAATGCGGTTGAGAAGATCTCTGAATTTGGCCATCCAACGTGACTTCAAATTTATATCCAGTAGCTTTGTTTCACCCATTCAACAAAAAATTCTTCTCACTTCAAGTCAAATTTCAGGGACATAATCTTCTATTTGTATTCGATCTGCCGGATCACCTAAAGTCTGACTTGGATGAAAATTCTAGTATATAATGCCTTATTATTGATTTGTTGTCTCATCAGTTGGTAGATTAGTACTCTCATTTGAAATGGGAGTAGTGCTCTTATTTTTTTAGAGTAGGGGGTGTATGTTCGCCAATGGGGTTGGTCAAGGAGGTGATTGAACTGCTTTGCAAACCAACTGTGCAAAGTCTTTCTCTTCATTTCTACAAAAAAAAATTAATTTCATGGGTCAATTACAACAAGAACTAAAGTAGATTTTTTTGAGCAAAACTAAAGTAGATACTTGAACTAATTTTTGAGAATGAAATTGTAGGAGGACCAGGGACATGTATGGGCCTCATCTATCCGGCCTTATATAGAAGGTGGAGGGAGATCGGGTAATCGATGCCAACTATTGGCATTGAGAGCACGCAGTTGGTTTGTTCAATTAAGGTATCCAAATGGGAGATTAATTCTCTAAATGGGGTTTCCATGAATTCGTCCATAACTTTGGAGCTGAAACCGGAATGAATTGGTGACGAGATGAACCTCAAGCAGGAGAGGAAGAGATCGCACCATGGATGTGTGTGTGTCTGTTTGTGCTCCTAATAGTGTAGGAGGAAGATGACCGTTGCATGTCTTCATGCGTCTGGGATTAGGCGAGAAGGAACATTGGACTTCGCAGGAGAGGATAAACCCAAGGGAGAAAGAAATAAGAAGGTTAAAAGAGAAGGAAAGGAGACATGGGCATGGCTGTCCGATGGAGCGTGTGGGGGTGGAGAGAGAAAAGTCATGCTAGCTAACATATTTACCCCAATCGAGTTCCTGGAATCTCTAATGATTTTTTAATTTAAATAACTATCATAAAATGATTATGGCCACATATAACTACCAAGCCTTCTCTGATAAATCCAAGATTTTTGAATAAACCCAGGTACTCATATTGGGATGTGGCAAAATAGTTTTCACCCAAATTTAGTTATGGAAATTCAATTTTTTTTCATTCTTAGCTTTACGAATTCCCTAAAAACAAGTCTCAGAGTTTTATAATTCCCATAATTATTTTTCTTCAACCTCAAATATGCAAGGATCATAACTAGAGAAGTCCTTCTAACTCCACTCTCTATTTTAAATAAGACCCAAATCTAAATGCATCAAAATTTCAATAAATTGCATATCCATGATATATGAGACAGTCGTTTTATTATCACTACTAAAAATATTTTTGAAATGTTTGAAATAATAATAACATTATTTGAGTTTACATAAAAAATCAAACCAAGATTTATAACATTTTTTGATCCAACTCTCCTTACATGGTTTGGAGAATTACAAATCCTTCTAAAATTCAAAGCATCTCACTCAATAATATTTTTTTAATTAATTATTTCATTAACATTTCAAAATTTATAACTATTTGTGATCCTTCTAAATTTCAATAAATTGCATATCCATGATATATGAGACAGTCGTTTTATTATCACTATTAAAAATATTTTTGAAATGTTTGAAATAATAATAACATTTTTTGAGTTTACATAAAAAATCAAACCAAGATTTATAACATTTTTTGATCCAACTCTCCTTACATGGTTTGGAGAATTACAGATCCTTCTAAAATTCAAAGCATCTCACTCAATAATATTTTTTAATTAATTATTTCATTAACATTTCAAAATTTATAACTATTTGTGATCTTCTAGTAAGTTTTTCATCAATCAGAACCAAAATATCAATATGTGGAAGCACTACTCTCTACACCAATCTTCAGTCCCCCAACCCCAACTCCACCTATGTCCCTGACACCTGATTTTCCTTAATTCTCATTCAGCCATGTCATCATTTTTACTTGCTAGAACAACACGGTGGGGTTGCTGACTTCGTCAACTGAACTTCTTGCATGTGGCCTGTATACGAAGCCAATCATATGAGTTGTACCAAGCCACTAACATGTCGCGAGAGCTATTTCTCGTCTATAGCATGATGGTAGGTTATCTCGCCATAGGCGAGGGCGAGCGGGCCGGCCCTTTTAGTGCAGTTTTCACGTTTACTGTAGTCTCTCGCTGTAGCTTTAGGTCTGATTTTCTTCGGTTTTTCTTTTTCCATTTTGTTTATTTTCTTTTTCTTTGGTTCCTTTTGTTTTTCACCGGCTTTCTCTGGTTTTTCCTTTTACTTCGCTATAACTTCTGTTTTCTCGGTTTTCACTAATTTTCCTTCTGTTTATTTTCTTCTTCATTTTTCTTTGTTTCTTTTCTTCAATTTTCATTGTTTTCCTTTGGTTTTTTCTTTCTTTTCACCATTTTAATCCCAATTTGTTTGCCTTTTTCTTTCATTTTTATGTATGTATTTTTCTTTACGGTTAACATATGGTTTTTAGAACCTTTGCTTATTGTTTCTTGTTCATAGGCTTTTTAATGTTTTTTTATTGTTTTTCTTTGTCA
>NC_057805.1:499379164-499384968 GCF_018294505.1 Triticum aestivum
ATCCACTTTTCTCGTAAAGATTCTACATTTTTTGCAAAGATCAGGAACATTTTCAATCTACACATTTAACATTTTTCGTATACATATTTAGCTTTTTTATAATTCATTATTAACATTTTTTAAACATATACTTCCTCCATCCCAAAATAAGTGACTCAGCTTTATACTAACTTTAGTACAAAGTTATACTAGGAACATTGTTTTGGGCGGATGGAGCAATTTTTATGTCTAATTTTTCTGCATGCATTTTACATTTTCCATATACACTAGGAACATTGTTTTATACACGTTAAAAAATTTTAAACTACATGATTAAATTTTTTGAGATACATAGTTAACTATTTGAAACATATATATTTTAGATTTTTGTTCTTCTCCCTACGCATTTTACATTTTTTATACATCATAAATATGTTTTTACATGTTTAAAATTTTTAAAACACATAATTAGCATTTTTGAAAACATTTTTTATGTTACTTTTTCATACGAATTGTACATCTTTTGTATACATTGCAAACTTTTTTATATACATGATTAACATTTGTAAATGCATTATTAACATTTTTCATTTTTCTATGTAAAGTGATTTCTGTAATATATATATAAAAAGGTGAAAATGTGAAAAGAGAGAGAAATAACTACCTTCCTTGGCTGGGCCATTTATGGCAATGCCTGATGTGAGCGAGTGCTACAGCTCACGTCAGCCGATAACATGCTCTAAACGGCACTGATGCTACATGTTATCGGCTGACGCGAGCGAGTGCTACAACTCGCGTCAGCTAAAAGGCACTTAGGTCACATGTGTTGAGTTCTGGCACAATATCTTTTACGAGGCCTTATATGTGTGTTAGCTTTTAACTATCTTTGCTCTGTTTTTTAAAAAATATCTGTGCCATTCAAATAAAATATTCACGTGTTTCAGAAAATGTTCATCATATTTTTAAACATTTATACAATGCAAAACAAAAATTTTGTATATTTTTTAAGAAAAGCCATACCATTCCAAAAGTGTTCAACGTTTACTAAAGAAACATGTATACAATGTTTATTATGTATTTGAAAAATGTTCAAATATATTACGTATGCACACGGAAAAAGTACAGCGTGTATTGAAAAAAGGCAACATGTATTTGAAGAAAAGAACAAATTACGACTTACATACCAGTATGCTCTACATACGCGAACCAATCTGTAGTTGGATGATTAGAGGGACAGTGGTATCCCTAGCCTACCAGGGTTCAAGTCCTGGTGCTCGCATTATTCCTGAATTTATTTCAGGATTTCCGGCGATGCGCTTTCAATCAGAGGAGATGTTCCCGTCAACGACGAGGCGCCTACGATGACTTCGTAAATCTCAAGATGACATGCCGACTCAGTCTCTCAAATGTGCTCATAGGGATAGGATGTGCATGTATGCGTTCATAGGGTGAATGTATGCGCGTATGTATGAGCGCTTACGTCTATACTGTGTTAAAAAAAAAGTATGCATGTCTATATGTTTGGAAGACGTTTCTAATTGGTGCCCCCTGAAGTGGTTAGCTCATCCTGCCATCGTGGACATGTACGTAACCAAGATGACGTACGCATGCGACGCGCACGAAACAAACACCGCAAAAACCTCCACCTCCATCTACTCTGAGGAAGTCACGCCACAATCCCCAAGGCGACACTGATCAATCGATTCAGCGCCTAGACTAGGGCCATGGCGGCCGCGGGGTGGTTTCTAGCCGCCGGAGCCATCGTCACGGCCACCCTGCTGTCAGGCTGCGCCCTGGCGGCGCCCGCGGCTGGCACGCCCACGCCGCCGTCGTCCTCCTCGCTGGACTGTGACACGGTGACGTCGC
Source organism: Triticum aestivum (assembly GCF_018294505.1). Classification (NCBI taxonomy): domain Eukaryota; kingdom Viridiplantae; phylum Streptophyta; class Magnoliopsida; order Poales; family Poaceae; genus Triticum; species Triticum aestivum. The sequence goes on from NC_057805.1 coordinate 499,381,010, forward strand.
TGCTGACGGGCTGCGCGACTTTCGTCACGCGCGGCCAGAGCGTGGCGCCCCTGCCGGCCCCGGGCACGCCGTGCTGCGAGGGGGTGGACGGCCTGTACGCCGTAGCGGCGGACTCGCCGGACAACTGGCGCTCCGTGTGCCGCTGCATGGCTGGGCTCGTCCGGCGGTACTGGTCCAACGCGTCCGCCATCGCGCTGCTGCCGGGGCTCTGCGGCGTCTCGCCGGTGGCCACCGCTCACGCGGTCACCTACTGCAACAGGTACAAGGAAAATGCTTCAGTTCGTTCGTTTTTGGTCGCCACTCACTCACAAGCAGATGAGAAATTTTCTTTGATTTGAGGCTAAAAGATTAGTAATTCCCTTGCAGCATCCCTTGACAGTTGACGTGCGCTCAGCCTCGGCAAGGCAACCGACAGTTTCAAGGGCATGCAACTTGCTTCAGTTTGGAGTTCTCAATTTTGTTCTTCATCAATCCTGTTAGTTTCATGGAACTGTGGAAAGCTGGATCACGTAGCTCAGTCAGTTTCTGAAATTTAGAAATAATACTTCTGAAATGTACTGCTCCGTCCGTACATTTAGTGTAAAAAACGCTCTTATATTATGGGACGGAGGGAGTAGATTTCTTGGTTGACGATACCTGACCCCGCCGTCCACGTGTGGTGACTTGGGGGCGATTAAGGTTTCCCTCCGCCGCCGTGTGGTCGCTGTCCATGGCCGCTGACCCGCTGTTGTTGCTGTTGGGAAACATAGTAGAAAACAAAAAGTTTCACGCCTACGCACACCCAAGACCAATATAAAGATGAATAACGGGTTGGGATCATGATTGTTACCGTCACCGAGTTGCAGCGGAAGATGAACGTGTCGGTGTAGATCGTACTTGGAGTCCCTCGAACCGTCGAGGAACGATTCCTCGAACCGCACACGAACAGTCCCTTGAACTGAAGAACGAAAGCATGGCATCTCTACTTTGTTGCAAGCGTGCAACCTTCACGACCCAGCAACGCTTCGCCGTCCAGAGCTAATCGTTGCCAGAGAATCAAGAGGGATGAGATTAGAACCACTCGGGGCTCCTAATTATGAGGACAAGAGGATTAGCCTAGCTCTAATTAGTCAATTAGGACCAACTAGAACTAGAACTAGAAGAACTGGAGGATACTCCAAAACTTGTATGTTACAAAAGGGCCAATGCCTCAAGTATATGTTAGAGGAGAGGCAGGGGCAGCCACCAAGGAGGGAAGAACGCTCCTTGATGCGCCAGCCAAGGGAAGTCCTCCCCAAGTAGGACCCCCCCCTCCACATGGAAAGAACGCTCCTTGATGCGCCAGCCAAGGGAAGTCCTCCCCAAGTAGGACCCCCCCTCCACATGGAAAGGGGAGCGCAAGTTTCTTTTGGGCTTCGATGGCCCAATTCTCTTTCTCCGGTTTGGTCTTTTAAGACTCGTTTGTATTAAATTAGGGATAAATATAAAAGACTTCTAATAAATAATAAACCTTTTATATATAATTTAATAGCCTCGAAAACATTTTCCACATATATATTATTTATCGGTAATACCCGATATTATCCGATACTCTCCGAAACCCTACCAGTGACCCTAAAACTCTTTAGGATCCTCCCGGAACTATTCTGAACATTAATGAAACAATTCAACAAATATGTTCCCATCACTCCCGTCCTACTAACACTCAGCAGATCGTGATTGCCTTAAGCTTGTGACCCCGTAGGTTCAGTAACTCATAGACATGAACGAAACCCCTTCGTTCAATGACCGACAGCAAAACCGTGGACGTCCATATCGATCCCTATGAGCACATGAATGATATCCGCGTGAACATTTGGTTATCATGTGATGTTCCCTTTGCTTTGCCATACTTCACAGAACCCGGGATGCATCGGTATCCTCCAGAGTCATCAGCATGCTCACTATACTGTTATCCTCGTTACTGATTTTGTTCTTCTTTCTCGTTGTCGTGTTCCGGCATCCCCGTGAGGTAGCCACCTTCTGGCCAGACAATGATGGATGTCGTCACACCGAGAGGGCCCTAAGAATATCTCCATCGTCGGAGGGGCAAATCTCGCTCTCGAGCTATCTACTCCCTTATCAAACTTTTCGATGAACCTGTAAGTTGTCGTTATGATCACCGTGTTACAGGTGACGTTTGAGCAACCCCAAAGCCCACCGTACGGTAAGAAGTGACTATGATACTCTCATGGTCTAAGGAGCGAAATCACATGTTAGCACTCCGTGTTATTATAATTGATTACAAACGATATTAGCTCGATCCATAACAGACAAGATTGGGTCGATTGAATATGACCGTTCTTCCAATGTCATAATCTCAATGTTGTTTTAAGACTAGCGTTACAATCAACGATATCCTAAAACCTAGAAAACATGATCACCAACAACACTTGAGCTAGTCCCATATGCAAGATGAAACCATTTATTTAACCGTTTATCATTCCACACGTGCAAATGAGTTTTCCACTAAATCACGTATTCTAGGATCATATCAGTTATATCATAGAATATAAACTCTATAATTATGAATATGGAAATATAATAATAATAATATTATTGTCTCTAGGGCATATTTCCAACAGTCTCGCACTTGCACTAGAGTCAACAATCTAGTTAGCACTTTTAACATTTACACCAATGGCAATCTGGTGTTAGTCCATGCTTTGCTTGTGGTATAGACTTCGTCCTATCGAATCTGACAATCTTCAAATCCTTGTGTATCATTTGCATTTCAATGCATCTGTCATGCTTTCACATAAATTCATAATTTGTGTGAAACTGGCTTTGTATGTATTGAATCAGTGGCAGAACCTATGATTCCTTAAACTAAGCTATGGAACCACTATTAAGAACAGTGTTCCATTTGCATAGTCATCTAGAAATAATACCAAGCTCATAAATGGACTTTTTATTCATAACCCTCTATTTTTACTTCTAAAGTGACAATATACTAAGCCTTCTGTTGTAGAATTCACGCCAGTAATCTTTTGGACCAATTCCAACTTACTGTGCCACCATAAATTTAAATCGAAAATCGATTGGAGCATGAATGAAGTTTTTGTCGAAGTAGTACTTACAACGAGCATGTATTGATGTAACTCCTTACAAAAATCTCTTCATATTCTCTGCATGTGAGACACATGTCATTAGTATATAAAAACAGTTGCCATGGGTTGGGCCTGATTGTGGGTGCCGAACGACGCCACCGTCCGATCGGATCTGGCCAGGGAGGTTAGTCCATGGTTACGGCTTGCGGCCGACCACCTAATGATGGATCTAGTGCGCGGTTGTGCGGTTCTCGCCATCCTGTGAGGGATTGTTAGTAAGTGGAGGGCTTGCTAGGTGCGAAGGAGCATTGGTGCAGCAAGGGGGCTGGCCTATTGCACGCATGCGGCTCGTCTCTGGCTGAGAGGCGGGCTTGGTCGACTTCTCAGGCTCTCGAGCAACGATTTCGGGTGGTGGGCATGGCTACGTGTGACGCCCGGATAATTAGGCTACAGTAATCCAACGTTAACGATGCCACGTCACCCCGTTACTGTTGTTAATCTCGTGTTAGTTCAATAGGATTCGAAATTCAAACTTAAAATAAAGTCAAACGGTAAAGATTTTCAAATATTAAAACTAAAATGTTGGGGTGTTGCCAAATAATGCATAGGTAATTATTGTGGAGAAACCACAATTTTATAAAATGTTTAAAGGCTCTAAAGTAAATAAAACAGCAGCTATGACAATTAATTAAATTCCTTTCAAAAATAATAATAATGCAAACTATTTTAATTAGGTGTCAAACTTTTTGGGGCAGTAGAATAAATTACAACATTAATTTAGGAGTTGTAGTTATATTTTATAAAGCAGAAATTAAAAGAATAAAATAGAAAAGAAAATAGATAAAGAAAAAAAAGAAACAGAAAGGAAATAAAAAGAGAGAGAGAGAGAGA
>NC_057805.1:499386361-499394369 GCF_018294505.1 Triticum aestivum
TGGGGCCGCCCAGAGAACGTTCAAAAAAAAAGATTAAAAAAATATATGTATATAATAAATTAAATAATTAATAATAAAAATAATTAATTAACTAATTAACTAAATAATTAACTTAATTAATCCTGTTAAGTTAAACTAATTAAACTTAATTAACCTAATAACTAGTTAACCTAATTAACCACTGTTAATTAGCTAAACAGTCCCTGACAGGTGGGACCCACCTGTCAGGTTGACCAGGTCAACGGTCAATGTTGACTGCTGACGTCAGCATGACATCATGCTGATGTCATAAATCCATTTTCGAATTAAATTAAATAATTATTTAAAGTCCAGAAATTATTAAAATCTTTATAAATTAATATAAAATAAACCTTAGCTCGGATGGAAAAACTTTGTACATGAAAATTGCTCAGAACGACGAGACGAATCCGGATACGCAGTCCGTTCGTCCACCACACCTCCCTAACCTATCGAACTCGCAACTTTCCCCCTCCGGTCCGTCTGTCCGAAAACGCGAAACATCGGGAAGACTTTCCCGGATGTTTCCCCCCTTCACCGGTACCACCTCATACCGCGTTAGAACACGTCTAGCTCTGCCTGTTGTCTTGTTATGCACTTGCTTGCTATGTATTTACTGTTTCTCCCCCCTCTTCTCTTCGGTAGACCCCGTGACGATGCTGATGCCCCTGTGGTCGACTACGTCACCGATGACCCCTCCTTCTTGTCTGAGCAACCAGGCAAGCCCCCCCTTGATCACCAGATATCGCCTACTCTACTCTCTACTACTTGCATTAGAGTAGTGTAGCATGTTACTGCTTTCGATTAATCCTATTCTGTTGCATAGCCTGTCATTGTTGCTTCAGTTGTTCCCCTTACCTGCTATCCTACTGCTTAGTATAGGATGCTAGTTTTCCATCAGTGGCCCTACATTCTTGTCCGTCTGCTGTGCTATACTATCGGGCCGTGATCACCTGGGCGGTGATCACGGGTATATACTATATACATTATATACATGACACATGTGGTGACTAAAGTCGGGTCGGCTCGAGGAGTACCCGCAAGTGGTTCTGATGAGGGGGCTGAAAGGACAGGTGGCTCCACCCCGGTAGAGGTGGGCCTGGGTTCCTGACGGCCCCCGACTGTTACTTTATGGCGGAGCGACAGGGCAGGTTGAGACCGCCTAGGTGAGAGGTGGGCCTGGCCCTGGTCGGCGTTCGCGGATAAACAACACGCTTAACGAGTTCTGGGTATTTGATCTGAGTCTGGCCATTTGGTCTATACGCACTAACCATCTACGTGGGAGTAGTTATGGGTATCCCGACGTCGTGGTATCAGCCGAAGCTCTTTTGACGTCAGCGACTGAGTGGCGCGCGCCGGATTGGACTGGAACGCCACTAGGCTAGGTCTGCTTCCGGCCGCGTACGCAACGTGCAGGTGTGCATAGGGCGATGGGCCCAGACCCCTGCGCGCATAGGTTTAGACCGGCGTGCTGGCCTCTCTGTTGAGCCTAGGTGGGGCTGCGACGTGTTGATCTTACGAGGCCGGGCATGACCCAGAAAAGTGTGTCCGGCCAAATGGGATCGAGCGTGTTGGGTTATGTGGTGCACCCCTGCAGGGAAGTTTATCTATTCGAATAGCCGTGTCCCTCGGTAAAAGGACGACCCGGAGTTGTACCTTGAGCTTATGACAACTAGAACTGGATACTGAATAAAATACACCCTTCCAAGTGCCAGATACAACCCGGTGATCGCTCTCTAACAGGGCGACGAGGAGGGGATTGCCGGGTAGGATTATGCTATGCGATGCTACTTGGAGGACTTCAATCTACTCTCTTCTACATGCTGTAAGATGGAGATGTCCAGAAGCGTAGTCTTCGATAGGACTAGCTATCCCCCTCTTATTCTGGCATTCTGCAGTTCAGTCCACTGATATGCCCCTTTACACATATACCCATGCATATGTAGTGTAGCTCCTTGCTTGCGAGTACTTTGGATGAGTACTCACGGTTGCTTTTCTCCCTCTTTTCCCCTTTCTATACCGGATTGTCGCAATCAGATGCTGGAGTTCAGGAGCCAGACGCCACCGTCGACGACGACACCTACGACACTGGAGGTGCCTACTACTACGTGCAGGCCGCTGACGACGACCAGGAGTAGTTAGGAGGTCCCAGGCAGGAGGCCTTGCCTTTTCGATCGTTGCTACTTTTGTGCTAGCCTTCTTAAGGCAAACTTGTTTAACTTATGTCTGTACTCAGATATTGTTGCTTCCGCTGACTCGTCTATGATCGAGCACTTGTATTCGAGCCCTCGAGGCCCCTGGCTTGTATTATAATGCTTGCATGACTTATTTGTGTTTTAGAGTTGAGTTGTGACATCTTCCCGTGAGTCCCTGATCTTGGTCGTACACATTTGCGTGCATGATTAGTGTACGGTCAAATCAGGGGCGTCACAAGTTGGTATCAGAGCCAACTGCCTGTAGGAATCCCCCTTTCCAACTCCTTGGCCGAAGTCGAGTCTAGTCGTTGAAAAACTTTTACTAACATGGCTGTGTGGCTTACGGGCCCACGTCGCCATTGGGTGGTAGTAGGATCTTTTATTCCTCAACCTATACTCTGGGACTCTGACATCTCTTCTATTCAGGTTAAGTGAATTTTGCTAAATCTAACATTAGGATCTCGTTATCACTTTCACCCGGAGAGCCCCTTATTACTGATGATCGTCTGCTGCACGTGAAGACCCTGAAGATACTCCCCGCTGATAACCCGAGAACTTGTGTTCATCGCTTTTGAAATTTCCTTTCATCGATAAACTCCTATGGATAACCGCGTATACTTGCCATTCATACAATGTTTCACAGTTGATCTTGTTATTACAAGATACCCCGAAATTATCTCTGTTGTTCCGAGAATCCTTTGAGCGTACTGCCTTGCGGTTCTTTGTCACCCGAATACCCCTACGGATAATTCTCGCACTTACCGAGTATCCGGTCATCCCCAGTTGATTCAAGTATATCACGAAAGTGTTCAGAATAACATTCGATCTTCCGAAAATCCTCAGAGCCTATTGCCCTTGAAATTCTGGCTTACTATCATTATGATTAATCCCATAAGTCTCGAAATCTTATTGGCACCCCTTGTCATTATCTTTTTGATGTCCATTGATTCAATATGTTGCGAATGCTCGCAATCCTCAATCAGATCCTAGAATTCATCCTTCCGGCTCAGACCTCATTTTTAACATGAGCTGGATCTCGACCTATCAAATTGCCATCGATTGTACCCCTAAGCCTACTCAACTTATTCATCCTTGATCAGAGCGTTGCTCCTGACCCCCTGAGTTGGAAATCATAATTCTTTTTGCATTTGAACCTTGAGTTAGCCAGTTGTTTCTATAATCAGATCTCCTGGCATTTTTCTTCCTCTGGTTGAGTACCGATGCTCACATCAGATCCCTTGTGGACCATCGGTTCCTTTGTTGGATTTTATCCGACAGTGTCCTTCCTATTGAATAACTTTGTGAACCTTTCCATGGGTATATAATAACTTGGTAAATTGTATCATCTGGTTTTGAACAATGCTCTTCTTTCGAGCTTGTAATATTTACTCCGAAGTTTGTGGTATATGTTCCTAAGATGCCTTGATGGATTGAACCTATGCCTTTCATAATACGTGTGAACTCGAAAGTTTTCATGAGTCATACTCTTCTGGTATTTTGCCAGATAAAATTTTTCAACACTTCAACTTCATCAAACACGAGGAGTGAATGAAAGGTTATGCATTGGAGAATTGGGAGTCGACCTTGAACCTTTGTGTTCATGCCCATGGACACGATGTAGATCTTATCATTAAAAGCTTCTCTTAAATTAATTATTCCCTTGGTATAAGTTCATCTTATATCTGGGATCTGGCCTTTTGCAATCGTGGTTCCGACCATGTTCTCCTTTAAATACCATTTCTTGGACAAGTTAAATCACTTGTCTTCTGCAGGTCAATACGCCTGCCCAACCTCTATTATGATCTACCTTTGAGTATTACCCCTGGTATCTCGGGGATATCTTACCATTGCACTACATCTTATAAACTTTGATGAAGTACTACCTTACCTTGTCTTTGTCACTTCATGGGCTCTGGGTTGTTTGTCAACCGAGAACACCGAATAGTGAACCAAGTCCGCACTCCGATTCAATAACTCTAGGTAATTTTCGTTGCTTACGAGTTTAATAATCATTAAGTCATTCCTAGCCTGATCGGCTATATCATTAGCGTGCTAAATTTTAACTGTGCTACCTGGTCCTTAACCCCGGAACACAACTTTCGATGATGAGCTAAGCTTACGTCGATCTTCCTCTCATACCATTTCACCTGGAACAACAAGCTTGAGTTCAAGCGTGTGTCCTAATCATGGTTCCAATAACCGTCCGCTTCATCATTCCTTCGACTTGATGTCATCGCCGATCGATTACCTCTTCATAAATTCTCGCTACAAATGTGTCGTGAACATCATCAACATTCTGAGCTCTTCCAAGATATCTATTGAATTCTGGATGAGAAATACCGTCCTTGCCCTCGATGATTTGTTTTATCATCGACCATTTTATTGCCTTCCATTCAACACAAACTTGTTCATGTTTTGTGTTGTACCTTGATTTCCTTGCTATCTAGCTTATGATATGTTCTACCCTGGAGTATTACCATCTTTTATGTCAAGAATGTCGTAAGAATCTCACCACCTCGTATGACATCTTGGTACAGTGATACTTCTCCCCATCACCATTCCTTCTTGGTCCCCGCATTGTTTCTAAAAGGAATACCGACCAATGGTCTGTGATGTGTAAATTCTAAACTTCTAGCAACCCTATTACTTTGAAGTTATTGGTCTATAGTTTCACTCTACGTCTATGGCTTAATGAATCATCATTCGGACATTGTTTGTGCTACCTAGCCCATATTTCGGGTGCACTTTTCAACCAATGTTTAACTGTGTATGTTTTCCTCGAGCATACATCATTAAGTCATTCGATCTAGCTAATGTTATCTCCTTGTTCACATAGTGATGGAAATCCATCTTTTGGGAATCTCAATGGAGTGTCGCTGAGTCAATCAGTCACCTCCTCACCTCTCCTTGATGTAATGATGAACCCTTGTCCGGAACTCGCTTCCATAGTTCATCTCCCGAGAATCTCCGCTATCGTTTCGACAATTTGTGTTGCACCTTTCTTCTCAGGCATCCTGAGTCTGAGTTACCCTGACACCAATCAGATCTGAATCTCGGTCAGATATGATGGTTGGAACTTATTTCCAAGAGTTATAACATTGGCCTATTTATGACCCGGTAAGGTGATGATACCCAGCACACCTGGCGGGAGGACCTATTGTTATAAGCTTTCCTTTCAGCAAGGTTATCTATTCTTCCATGAGGAAATTGTAAGACTTATTCTATAAGTTGTTCCTGATGGATCCTTTTTGTTTCCAAATTCTGATCTTCACCTGTTGACCATGTCAATGCTATCTCAAAGCATGTCTATGGAACTCCGATTTTCAACAGGAACATTTGAAGCCCAATGCTAAATGTTTCCTGCTCAATTACCCAAACACCATTGTATGGGTAACGTCATGAAATTTTCTCTCCCGTACCTAAAGAGTTTTCTACATTATATCGTGTCATGGATATCATGCTCTGCTTGTCCTTGGAAAGGATATAACCTTGAAATATGTGTTTAAACACATTTTCCTTTCCATTCTTCTGTTTAATCTGATAATCATATTTTCCTTTCCATTGTTTGGTTTAACCTTTTTGATGGACTATATGATCTAAGCAGTAATATTATCCTGCTTAGGTAAACACCTCGGTGTACGACTCTGTCAGTAAGACCCTGTTATTATTGTTGGTGACATTTCGGTAACCACCAATGGACGAGAACTTTGCCTAATGGTCCGCCTCGTTTCAACGAGCAGGAAAATGGTTCTCTTCGTCCCTCGCCCTTGGTACCGACGATGTTGCTGACATATAACTGACAGGCTACCCTCTGCCATGCCTTGCTATCATAATCGTGCAAGATGTCACCGCCCTTCCTACTTTTAACCCACATGGTGGGCCCATAACCCACAGTTCCACAGGATCGAAACCTGACTCTTATGTACACCCCCTGTTTCCAAGGTTGTTCCTCGCACCTGGCCTCGTATGTAATTCACAAGCCACCTTCAGGTCTGATATCGGACACAATACTTATTCCCGTTGCTTTGACCCTTTCACGCCCTATAACAGGCATCGAACGATTGCCTGCCCGCTCGAAACTTCCCAGGTTACCTCCTTACTTTGCTCTCGATATTTTCTTAAGTTTCGATTCGAGGGTTACCTTTCGCCACCTTCCTCGATGCTGTCGACCCGATAGACAACCTTGTCGAGGCCCATTCTCCCAGAATGCCCACCCCTTATTCTTTCGTAAGTACGATGGAGTTCCTGAAGAAAGGATGCCAGCTTCATCATGATGACCTGAAGCAGGAAAATGAAGACATCAACGTAATGGATCAACCGCTTCGAGAAGAGCAACCAAGATCGAGAACGCTCGTTAGTATTTCGTGACCAAATCCCTTTCCCGTCACTTCCCCTCTTAAATCTCGGGACGAGATTTCTTGTAGTGGAGGAGAATTGTGACGCCCGGATAATTAGGCTACAGTAATCCAACGTTAACGATGCCACGTCACCCCGTTACTGTTGTTAATCTCGTGTTAGTTCAATAGGATTCGAAATTCAAACTTAAAATAAAGTCAAACGGTAAAGATTTTCAAATATTAAAACTAAAATGTTGGGGTGTTGCCAAATAATGCATAGGTAATTATTGTGGAGAAACCACAATTTTATAAAATGTTTAAAGGCTCTAAAGTAAATAAAACAGCAGCTATGACAATTAATTAAATTCCTTTCAAAAATAATAATAATGCAAACTATTTTAATTAGGTGTCAAACTTTTTGGGGCAGTAGAATAAATTACAACATTAATTTAGGAGTTGTAGTTATATTTTATAAAGCAGAAATTAAAAGAATAAAATAGAAAAGAAAATAGATAAAGAAAAAAAAGAAACAGAAAGGAAATAAAAAGAGAGAGAGAGAGAGAACCCCCCCTGGCCAACTGGGCCAAACGGCCCAGCCGGCCAGCCACTAACCCAGCCGGCCCATCCATCTCCTCTCCATAACCCCCTGGGGAAACCCTAGCCCAACCGAACCCCACTCTCCCCACTCCTCTCCCACGATCCCCTCTCTCCCTCTGTCACTCCTCCTCACCCGATCCGATCTGGGGGGGATCAAACCCCCAGCGCACGCGACCACTACCCCGTGCGCCGCCCCGACGGCCGCGCCCCATCACCCGTCCTCGACCTCCTCCCCGTTCTGGATCGGGACGCAACGGCGCCCCCGTTGCTTGCCAGACCCCGTCGCCCCTGGTGCCCGTCGCCGCCGCCTCTCCGCCATCGCCAAGACGCCTCCGATGCCACTGGAACCCCGCCGTCGCCGGGCCTTCCCCGCCGGATCTCACCTCCTCGCCTTTTCCCCGTCGGATCGCTCGAGCCCGGAGCCGCTCGACCCCCCTGCGAACCATCGCCGGACGCCGCCCCCGCGGTCCTCTCCGTCACCGGCGCTACCCGTCCCCGTCGCCGATGCCACCTCGCCGGACTGCTTCTCCTGCGTCGCCGTCGTCCCCGACCCCCTCCACGAGCCCCGCTGCCCCGTCCCTACAAGTCTCGGTGAGGCCACGGCCTTGTCCTCCTCCTTCCCTGCCTCTGATCGAGGCCGACCGCAAGCACGCGCACCCCCGCGTCGGCCATGCCGTCGCCCCCCTTTTTCTGCTCTTGGCTGTGCCCCGCCGTGAGCAACGCTACCTCCCCTCCTCTTTTCCCGCAGGTCACCGCGCACGTCGTCCTCCCCGTAGCTGTGCTCGCCGCCCCTCGTGCGCGCCCACGGCCGCGCGCACGCTCGCGCATGCCTTGCCGTGGCCACCCGCACCGCGGCCTTGT
>NC_057805.1:499394379-499395350 GCF_018294505.1 Triticum aestivum
CCCCCTGGCCAACTGGGCCAAACGGCCCAGCCGGCCAGCCACTAACCCAGCCGGCCCATCCATCTCCTCTCCATAACCCCCTGGGGAAACCCTAGCCCAACCGAACCCCACTCTCCCCACTCCTCTCCCACGATCCCCTCTCTCCCTCTGTCACTCCTCCTCACCCGATCCGATCTGGGGGGGATCAAACCCCCAGCGCACGCGACCACTACCCCGTGCGCCGCCCCGACGGCCGCGCCCCATCACCCGTCCTCGACCTCCTCCCCGTTCTGGATCGGGACGCAACGGCGCCCCCGTTGCTTGCCAGACCCCGTCGCCCCTGGTGCCCGTCGCCGCCGCCTCTCCGCCATCGCCAAGACGCCTCCGATGCCACTGGAACCCCGCCGTCGCCGGGCCTTCCCCGCCGGATCTCACCTCCTCGCCTTTTCCCCGTCGGATCGCTCGAGCCCGGAGCCGCTCGACCCCCCTGCGAACCATCGCCGGACGCCCCCGCGGTCCTCTCCGTCACCGGCGCTACCCGTCCCCGTCGCCGATGCCACCTCGCCGGACTGCTTCTCCTGCGTCGCCGTCGTCCCCGACCCCCTCCACGAGCCCTGCTGCCCCGTCCCTACAAGTCTCGTTGAGGCCACGGCCTCGTCCTCCTCCTTCCCTGCCTCTGATCGAGGCCGACCGCAAGCACGCGCACCCCCGCGTCGGCCATGCCGTCGCCCCCCCTTTTTCTGCTCTTGGCTGTGCCCCGCCGTGAGCAACGCTACCTCCCCTCCTCTTTTCCCGCAGGTCACCGCGCACGTCGTCCTCCCCGTAGCTGTGCTCGCCGCCCCTCGTGCGCGCCCACGGCCGCGCGCACGCTCGCGCATGCCTTGCCGTGGCCACCCGCACCGCGGCCTTGTTCGGCCGCCCCCCCTGTGGCCGCGACGGCGCCCCGCCACGCCGCTGCTCCGGCCCCGGCCACGGGCCACGCGCCGACCCCT
>NC_057805.1:499696893-499841893 GCF_018294505.1 Triticum aestivum
CAGATCACCTTCCTGGAAGACCCTGGACTTAACCCGACGGCTGTGATAGCGGCGCAGGTCTTGTTGGTAAACGCCGAGCGAGCTGCTGCCACATCACGCTGTTCGTCCAACAAGTCAAGAGCATCTTGACGCGCCTGCTCATTATCCGCCTCAACATAAGCCACCACTCGAGGCGAGTCATGACGGATGTTGCTAGGGAGGACCGCCTCCGCTCCATAAACCATGAAGAAAGGCATGTAACCCGTAGACCTGTTAGGAGTAGTATTGATGCTCCATAACACGGAGGGTAGCTCCTCCACCCAACAACCCGGCGTCCGTTGCAAAGGGACCAAAAGCCAGGGCTTGATGCCTTTCAAGATTCCCTGATTGGCTCTCTCAGCTTGACCATTGGATTGAGGGTGAGCCACTGATGAAACATCAAGCCGAATATGCTCTCGTTGACAAAACTCCTCCATGGCGCCTTTAGACAGATTGGTACCATTGTCAGTTATAATGCTGTGTGGAAAATCAAAGAGAAATATCACCCTCTTCATGAACTGAACCGCTGTGGCTGCGTCACACTTACTAACTGGCTCTGCCTCAACCCACTTTGTGAACTTGTCGACCGCCACCAAGAGGTGGGTCTTCTTATCCTTGGATCTTTTAAAAGGCCCGACCATATCAAGCCCCCAGACCGCAAATGGCCAAGTGATTGGAATCATCCTCAACTCTTGAGCCGGCACATGAGCCCGTCGCGAGAACCTCTGACAACCGTCACATTTACTGACCAAGTCCTCTGCATCAGCATGAGCCGTCAGCCAATAAAAACCATGACGAAAAGCCTTGGCCACAAGGGATTTTGAGCCGGCATGATGGCCACAATCCCCCTCATGAATCTCACGTAAAATTTCTTGACCTTCCTCAGGGGAAACACAACGCTGGAAAGTTCCAGTGACACTGCGAGATGCAGCTCGCCATTGATAATTATCATTGACTTAGACCGCCGGGTCATTTGTCTGGCCAAAGTTTCATCCTCAGGCAATTTTCCCCGGGTCATGTAAGCCAAGTATGGTACTGTCCAGTCTGGGATAATGTGGAGAGCCACCACCAACTGTGCTTCCGGGTCAGGAACAGCCAAGTCTTCCTCTGTAGGCAACTTAACAGAAGGGTTATGCAAAATGTCCAAGAAAGTATTAGGCGGTACCGGCTTTCGCTGAGAGCCCAGCCGGCTTAATGCATCAGCCGCCTCGTTCTTCCTGCGATCGATGTGCTCTACTTGGTAACCCTGAAAATGTCCAGCAATGGCATCAACTTCGCGGTGATAAGCCTCCATGAGGGGGTCCTTGGAATCCCACTTGCCTGACACTTGTTGGGCCACTAAATCTGAGTCGCCAAAGCACCTTACCCGGCTTAAGCTCATCTCCTTAGCCATCCGAAGACCATGGAGCAAGGCCTCGTACTCAGCTGCATTGTTAGTGCAGGGAAACATCAACCGTAGCACATAGCAAAACTTGTCACCTCGAGGGGAAGCTAATACAACTCCAGCCCCCGAGCCCTCCAATTGCCTGGACGCGTCGAAATGAATAGTCCAGTATGTATTATCCGGTTTCTCTTTAGGCACCTGCAGCTCTGTCCAATCGTTGATGAAATCCACCAATGCTTGAGATTTGATAGCAGTGCGTGGCACGTATTTTAGACCATGAGGCCCAAGTTCTATAGCCCACTTAGCAACTCTTCCTGTGGCTTCTCTGTTTTGGATAATATCTCCTAGGGGAGCAGAACTAACCACAGTGATAGGGTGACCCTGGAAATAATGCTTAAGCTTCTGGCTTGCCATGAATACCCCATAAACAAGCTTCTGTCAATGTGGATACCGTTGTTTGGACTCAATGAGTACTTCGCCGACGTAGTAAACCGGCCGCTGAACCGGATACTCCTTACCCGCTTCCTTACGCTCCACCACCACAGCCACACTGACGGCTCGTGTGTTAGCGGCTACATACAACAATAAGGGCTCCTTGTCAACGGGAGCAGCAAGGACTGGTGGCTCAGCTAGCTGTCTTTTCAAATCCTCAAAAGCAGTATTAGCAGCATCATTCCAGATAAAGTCATCTGTTTTCTTCATCATCTGGTACAGTGGCATGGCCTTTTCGCCCAACCGGCTTATAAACCGGCTCAAAGCAGCGATGCGACCCGCCAGACGCTGGACGTCGTTTATGCACGCCGGCTTAGCCAGAGAAGTGATTGCCTTGATCTTTTCCGGGTTAGCTTCAATGCCTCTGTGAGAAACCAGAAAACCCAAGAGCTTGCCTGTAGGAACACCAAAAACACACTTGGCCGGGTTAAGCATCATCTTGTAAACCCGGAGATTATCAAAGGTCTCTCTCAGATCATCTATCAAGGTCTCCTTCTCCCTGGATTTAACCACGATATCATCCACATAGGCATGAACATTGCGCCCAATCTGGTTATGAAGACAATTCTGCACGCAACGCTGGTAAGTCGCCTGTGCACTCTTGAGCCCAAAAGGCATAGACACATAACAGAAGGCTCCAAAGGGAGTGATGAACGCCGTCTTCTCCTGGTCCTTAACTGCCATTTTGATCTGATGGTATCCAGAGTAAGCATCCAAAAAGCTTAAACGCTCGCAACCCGCCGTAGCATCAATAATTTGATCAATACGGGGAAGAGCAAAAGGATCAGCCGGACAAGCTTTGTTTAAATCCGTATAGTCCACACACATCCGCCAGGTGCCGTTCTTCTTAAGCACGAGCACCGGGTTAGCTAACCATTCTGGATGAAAAATTTCAACAATAAACCCGGCCGCCAAGAGCCGGGCTACCTCCTCACCAATGGCTTTCCGCCTCTCCTCATTAAACCGCCGGAGGAATTGCCTGACCGGCTTAAATTTCGGATCAATATTGAGAGTGTGCTCAGCGAGTTCTCTAGGTACACCTGGCATGTCAGAAGGTTTCCATGCAAAGATGTCCCTGTTCTCACGGATGAACTCGATGAGCGCGCCTTCCTATTTCGGATCCAGATTGGCACTGATGCTGAACTGCTGAGATGAGTTACCTGGAACAAAGTCAACAAGTTTAGTCTAATCAGCTGACTTAAATTTCATTACCGGCTCATGCTCCGTGGTTGGCTTTTTCAAAGACGTCATATCTGCCGGGTCAACATTGTCCTTGTAAAACTTCAACTCCTCTGTTGCACAAACAGATTTAGCGTAAGCTGCGTCACCTTCCTCACACTCCAAGGCTATCCTTCGGCTGCCATGAACCGTAATGGTCCTATTGACCCGGCATCTTGAGCTACAAATACACGTAACACGGTCGTGCCATGAACTTGGCGTAAGCCGGCCGCCCAAATAAAGCATGATACGGACTTCTTATCTTAACCACCTCAAAGGTCAGTTTTTCCGCCCTGTAGTTGTACTCATCTCCAAAGGCCACTTCCAGCTCGATCTTACCGACTGGATACGCCGACTTACCGGGCACCACCCCATGGAAAACAGTATTGGACTGGCTGAGGTTCTTATCAGCCAATCCCATACGACGGAAGGTCTCATAATAGAGGATGTTGATGCTGCTGCCTCCGTCCATGAGCACTTTAGTGAATTTATATCCCCCAACCTGAGGGGCCACCACCAAGGCCAGGTGACCCGGATTATCGACCCGAGGAGGGTGATCTTCCCTACTCCATATGATAGGCTGCTCAGACCATCTTAAATAGCGGGGAGTCGCCGGCTCAACAGCATTTACAGGCCTCTTATGAAGCTTCTGATCTCGCTTGCATAGGCTGGTAGTGAACACGTGATACTGTCCTCCATTGAGCTGCTTTGGATTGGTCTGGTACCCCCCTGCTGCTGCTGCTGATTACTCTGGCCAGATTGCTGATGAAAACCCCCTTGGAAATTCTGAGAATTGGGATTTGAGCCGCCGCCCGGGCCGTGAAAACCGCCAGCGCCTGAGCCGCCACCCGGGCCATTGTTGCCATTGAAAGCATTGGAATTTTTAAAGGCCTTCATGATTGCGCAGTCCTTCCATAGATGAGTGGCCGGCTTTTCCCTAAAGCCATGCCTTGGACAGGGCTCATTCAACAACTGCTCAAGCGTCGGGCCTGACCCGCCGGCTCGGGGAGGTGGTCTCCCCTTATGTCGGTGGTTGTTACCCTGTGAATTGGCGTTGGCTACAAACTCCATACTGCCATCAGCCTTACGCTTGTTACCTCCCTGGTTCGCCGGGTTATGCTGGGGGCCCTTGCCATTGCCATTCCGTTTTCCCTTCCCTGTCCTTTCATCATCCGACGCGGGATCCTTGGTACCATCAGAGTCGGCGTACTTGACCAGAGCCGCCATCAGCGTACCCATATCATTGCAATCGCGCTTGAGCCGCCCAAGCTTCATCTTCAGGGGCGCAAAACGACAATTTTGTTCCAACATTAAGACTGCAGAGCCGGCATCCATCTTATCAGATGAATGTATTATCTCTTTGACCCGGCGAACCCAATGGGTTGTAGACTCACCCTCCTGCTGCTTGCAGTTAGTCAAATCCACAATTGACATAGATTGCCTACATGTATCTTTGAAGTTTTGGATGAACCGGGCTTTTAGCTCCGCCCACGACCCGATAGAATTAGGCGGCAGTCCTTTCAACCAAGTGCGGGCAGTTGCATCCAACATCGTGGTGAAGTATTTGGCCATTGCCGCTTCGCTGACCTCCAGCAACTCCATAGCCATCTCGTAGCTCTCGATCCATGCTCCAGGTTGTAAATCAGCCGTATAATTAGGTACCTTCCTAGGTCCTTTGAAATCCTTGGGCAGACGTTCATTACGGAGAGCCGGCACCAGACAAGGGACGCCTCCGGTCCTTGTAGGTATACCCGCGTCGACAGAAGCCGTCGGATAAGCCGGGAGCGGCTGGTAAGCCGTCAACTGAGGCGCCTGCTCCGCCTCTTGCCGTGCTCTGTCTTGGTCTACCGCGTTAAAGGCTCCATTATGAGCCGGGCCGTGGCCCGCTGGCAAGTCACGGCACCGGACGTTGCTTGAGCCGGTCGCTGAGACCATGTGTCTGCTGTAACTTGGGCTCCGGCCTGGACGAGGGGTTGAGTGAATCCTGTCCCGGCTATATGAATATGCCTCCTGTTGCGCCAGAGCCGTCTGAAGAAGTTCTCTGACCCGGCGGGTTTCGACTGCCGTTGGAGAGTCACCATCGATTGGGAGAGCCGCAGGTCGCGCCGCCGCGGCGACCATGTTTTCCAACGGGTTGGCATAATGACCTGGTGGTATTGGCACGTACTGAGGCGGGGTAGTGTTCACACGGGGAGGGCCCATCACTTGCGGCTGAAGTGGCGTTCCGGCCCCGGGTGCCGTGATCTCTGGCGGGTTACTGGGCCCTGCACCAGGCGTGTTGAAAAGGTTTCGAGGATCGTAAACCGGAGGGAGTCGAGATTGAGCCTTATGATGCCTCCTTCTCATGATCTCATTGGATGCGTTCTGATCCATCGTGAGCCGGAAAGACTGCGCCTGAATCAGCTGAGTCTGGGCGTCGAGAGCCGCCCGCTCTGCAGCCATCCTGATCCCTTCCGCTGCTAGATCTTCCTTGGCTCTCGCTATGTCCAGCTTTAACTGTGCCACCTCCGCATCATGTTGAGCTTGATCCGCCGGGGTGACCGTAGCGGTTAACAGGGCCGTCATCTTGTCTGTGAGATCCATCAGCACCTGAGCCGGTGAGTGGACAGGGCCTCCTGCCCAAGTGGCGGAGTTTTGTACAGGTTGTGCGCCGGCCATGAAGATTCCAACCCGGCTCGGCGGCTCAAAGGGGTTCGGAATACTGTCGCCATCGGAACAACCCCTGAGCCTGCCATCTTGAAGTTGATATAACGAGTTTGTCTCATCCGTGGACGACTCGCCGTCAGAGCGAGTGGCCGTCTCATCGCCAGATCCCGATCCTTCAGAAAGTTCTCCGTGGATGCATCCCACGAAAGCACGCTTCAAGGCAGGCAGAGTCCCGGCGGGTCTCGCACGCTGAGCCGTCTCGATGAGGTCGGCGCAGAGGTCCGGCTCAGGGCCCGGCTCGCCGATCTTGCCAATGAAAACGTGGATTCCGCCGAAGGGGATCCGATACCCGTACTCGATTGAGCCGGCGTTGGTGCCCCAGCTTGCATCGTCGATGTAGAGCTTGCCGCGACGACTCTTGGTCATCCGGCCCACAACGTATCCCTTGAGCCCTTCGAAGTTGCCCTTCAAGAACTCAAATCCACCGTGCGCTGGCCCCACGGTGGGCGCCAACTGTCGTGGAATTGTCACGGCAGATGTCCTCGTGCAAGGACTTAGTCATGGAGCCATCGCAGCTAGGAAGCTTAAAGGGGTTAAACGGTACAAGGGACACGAGGGTTTATACTGGTTCGGCCCCTTACGGTGAAGGTAAAAGCCTACGTCCAGTTGAGGTGGTATTACTTAGGGTTTCGATGATCAGGAGCTAAACCGCTCTGCTTGGCTATCGATCTGATCTTTCCCCCCCTTGAACCGCCGCCGGGTCGTCCCTTTATATAGAGAGGTTGACGCCCAGCGGCTCTCAGAGTCCCAGCCGGCTCATAACAGTGTCCGGCTCGGACTCTTAACTATCTTTGCCTTACAATACAAGTCTTGCCATAACGGCGGTTATCACTACGGGCCTTAAGCCGCCTCCGGGTCTTAAGCCCATTACTGAACCGCCATCCTCTAGCTTGGTACTGGGCTTCACGTGATGATCATTATGACGTAACCGGCCCCTCCTGGGCGGGTGACTCTAATAGTTATATCCTCAACACTATGCCCCTAGTTGGGTCACACCCGACAGGTTTGAAAGTGCTAGTTATCGACTAGCGGGGGGTGAATAGACGATTTTTATGAACGTCTTCAAAACATGGTGGTTTTCAAGGCAAACTGTAGAAGTGAACCTATTGATATGCAGCAGAAGGTAGACTACACTAGACAAGCCATAGTCAAGTAAGCAATGAAGTGAACGCATGAAGCCTAATAGCAGCTAGGTAGTATGGATCAGGATGGAAGATAGTACGAAGCTAATTAACAACAGTCTTCACACAGTGAAGCCAATCAGATCATGCAATCAGGCAATGACTTCACGAAGACAAACTGTATGTAAAGATAGGTAAGAGATAGAACTAGTTGCTTGGTGAGGACAAGGATTTGTTGGACCAGTTCCAGTTGTTGTGACAATTGTACGTCTGGTTAGGGAGGCTGAGATTCAACTCAGAGGACCGCGTCTTCACCTTATTCCCATTGAGCTAAGGACACTTAGTCCTCGCCCAATCACTCTGGTAAGTCTTCAAGGTAGACTTCCAAACCTTCACAGACTTCGTTCACCGGCGATCCACGATGACTCTTGGATGCTCAGAACGCGACGCCTAACCGGCTGGAGGATTCACAGTCCTCAAGTGTAACAAGTATTCAGGTCACATGGATAGAAAGACTTCAGTGATGCCTAACACTCTTTGGCTTTGGGTGTTTTGGGCTTTGTCCTCGCAAGGATCTTTCTCTCAAATGCTTTGGAGGTGGGTTGCTCTCAAACGACAAAAGCCGTGCACTAACTCTGAGCAGCCACCAATTTATGGTGTAGGGGGTGGGCTATTTATAGCCAGGAGGCAACCCGACCTGATTTGTCCAAAATGACCCTGGGTCACTAAGGAACTGACACGTGTCCAACAGTCCGATTTCAAACACACGCGGCAGCTTGACTTGGGCTACAAGTAAAGCTGACTCATCCAGCTCTGGATAAGATTTGCTCTCATTGTCTTCGCTCGAAGACATAGGATTTGGTTGAGCATCACTTTAGTCACTCTGACTTTGTTCACTTGGACCCCACTTAACAGTGCGGTGGTTCCTATGACTCAACAAAGAAGAAAAGGAAACTACGAAACAACTATGTCTTCGCACTCCATGGTCTTCACGTAAATGTCTTCTTGAGTCATAACCTTCGTTGTGAATATCTTCATAGACCACCATTGTCTTCAATGTCTTCACACATTTTTAGGGGTCATCTCTGGTAGGTAAACCGAATCAACGTGGGACTACTACATGTGTTATCCTGCAATTCTCACAAACACATTAGTCTCTCACCCAAGTTTGTCGTCAATACTCCAAAACCAACTAGGGGTGGCACTAGATGGACTACAATCTCCCCCTTTTTGGTGATTGATGACAAACTGGTTGAAGTTTTCAACGGGGATAAAAGTATGTGAAAGTTTAAGGATTTAAGGTATTGTCTTCGTAAGTAGCAAAAGGCTCCCCCTGAAGATGTCCATATAAGTAGTTTTCTCTTGAATGCAAATGCACATGGCAGGTGCTACCTCTTGAGCACTGCGTTGGTTTTCCCTTGAAGAGGAAAGGGTGATGCAGTAAAGTAGCATAAGTATTTCCCTCAGTTTTTGAGAACCAAGGCATCAATCCAGTAGGAGATCACGCTCAAGTCCCACGCACCTACACAAACAAATAAGAACCTCGCAACCAGCGCGATAAAGGGGTTGTCAATCCCTTCATAGTAACTTACGAGAGTGAGATCTGATAGATATGATAAGATAATATTTTTGGTATTTTTATGATAAAGAGAAATAAAGATGCAAAGTAAAATAAACGGCAAAAAAATAGCTAAGTGTTGGAAAATAAATATAATGGAAAATAGACCCGGGGGCCATAGGTTTCACTAGTGGCTTCTCTCAAGAGCATAAGTATTATGGTGGGTAAACGAATTACCGTCGAGCAATTGATAGAATTGAGCATAGTTATGAGAATATCTAGGTATGATCATGTATATAGGCATCATGTCCGTGACAAGTAGACCGAAACGATTCTGCATCTACTACTATTACTCCACACATCGACCGCTATCCAGCATGCATCTAGAGTATTAAGTTCATAAGAACAGAGTAATGCTTCAAGTGAGATGACATGATGTAAAAGGATAAGCTCATGCAATATGATATAAACCCCATCTTTTTATCCTCGATGGCAACAATACAATACGTGTCGTTTCCCTTACTGTCACTGGGATCGAGCACCGCAAGATTGAACCCAAAGCTAAGCACTTCTCCCATTGCAAGAAAGATCAATCTAGTAGGCCAAACCAATCTGATAATTCAAAGAGACTTGCAAAGATAACCAATCGTACAGAAAAGAATTCAGAGGAGATTCAAATATTGTTCATAGATAATCTTGATCATAAACCCACAATTCATCGGATCTCGACTAACACACCGCAAAAGAAGATTACATCGAATAGATCTCCAAGAGAACTGAGGAGAACTTTGTATTGAGATCCAAAGAGAGAGAAGAAGCCATCTAGCTAATAACTATGGACCCGAAGGTCTGAGGTAAACTACTCACACATCATTGGAGAGGCTATGGTGTTGATGTAGAAGCCCTCCGTGATCAATGCCCCCTCCGGCAGAGCGCCGGAAAAGGCCCCAAGATGGGATCTCACGGGTACAGAAGGTTGCGGCGGTGGAAATAGGGTTTTGGCTCTGTCTCTGATGTTTCCAGGGTATATAGGTATATATAGGAGGAAGAAGTACGTCGGTGGAGCAACGTGGGCCCCACGAGGGTGGAGGGTGCGCCTGGGGGGGGGGGGGTAGGCGCGCCCCCTGCCTTGTGCTCTCCTCGTTGATTGCTTTACGTAGACTCCAAGTCCTCTGGATCACGTTTGTTCCGAAAATCACGTTCCCGAAGGTTTCATTCCGTTTGGACTCCGTTTGATATCCTTTTCATTCGAAACACTGAAATAGGCAAAAAAACAGCAATTTGGGCTGGGCCTCCAGTTAATAGGTTAGTCCCAAAATAATATAAAAGTGTATAATAAAGCCCATTAAACATCCAAAACAGAATATAATATAGCATGGAACAATAAAAAATTATAGATACGTTGGAGACGTATCAAGCATCCCCAAGCTTAATTCCTGCTCGTCCTCGAGTAGGTAAATGATAAAAACAGAATTTTTGATGTGGAATGCTACTTAGCATAATTTTCAATGTAATTCTGTTATTTGTGGTATGAATATTCAGATCCGAAAGATTCAAGATAAAAGTTTAATATTGACATAAAAATAATAATACTTCAAGCATACTAACTAAGCAATTATGTCTTCTCAAAATAACATGGCCAAAGAAAGTTATCCTACAAAATCATATAGTCTGGCTATGCTCTATCTTTATCACACAAAGTATTTAATCATGCACAACCCCGATGACAAGCCAAGCAATTGTTTCATACTTTTGGTGTTCTCAAACTTTTTCAATCTTCACGCAATACATGAGCGTGAGCCATGGACATAGCACTTTATGTGGAATAGAATGGTGGCTGTGGAGAAGACAACAAGGAGAAGATAGTCTCACATCAACTAGGCGTATCAACGGGCTATGGAGATGCCCATCAATATATATCAATGTGAGTGAGTAGGTATTGCCATGCAACGGATGCACTAGAGCTTACGTATATGAAAGCTCAACAAAAGAAACTAAGTGGGTGTGCATCCAACTCGCTTGCTCACGAAGACCTAGGGCATTTTGAGGAAGCCCATCATTGGAATATACAAGCCAAGTTCTACAATGAAAAATTCCCACTAGTATATGAAAGTGATATCATAGGAGACTCTCTACCATGAAGATCATGCTGCTACTTTGAAGCACAAGTGTGGTAAAAGGATAGTAGCATTGTCCCTTCTCTTTTTTTCTCTCATTCATTTTTTCTTTGGGCCTTTTCTCTTTTTTTTATGGCCTCTTTTTTTTCGTCCGGAGTCTCATCCCGACTTGTGGGGGAATCATAGTCTCCACCATCCTTTCCTCACTTGGGACAATGCTCTAATAATGATGATCATCACACTTTTATTTACTTTACAACTCAAGAATTACAACTCAAAAATTAGAACAAAATATGACTCTATGTGAATGCCTCCGGCGGTGTACCGGGATATGCAATGAATCAAGAGCGTCATGTATGAAAGAATTATGAACGGTGGCTTTGCCACAAATACGATGTCAACTACATGATCATGCAAAGAAATTATGACAATGATGGAGCGTGTCATAGTAAACGGAACGGTGGTAAGTTGCATGGCAATATATCTCGGAATGGCTATGGAAATGCCATCATAGGTAGGTATGGTGGCTGTTTTGAGGAAGGTATATGGTGGGTGTATGATACCGGCGGAAAGTGCGTGGTATTAGAGAGGCTAGCAATGATGGAAGGAAGAGAGTGCGTATAATCCCTGGACTCAACATTAGTCATAAAGAACTCATATACTTGTTGCAAAAATCTACAAGTTATCAAAGCAAAGTATTACGCGCGTGCTCCTAGGGGGATATATTGGTAGGAAAAGACCATCGCTCGTCCCCGACCGCCACTCATAAGGAAGACAATCAATAAATAAATCATGCTCCGACTTCATCACATAACGGTTCACCATACGTGCATGCTACGGGAATCACAAACTTTAACACAAGTATTTCTCAAATTCACAACTACTCAACTAGCATGACTCTAATATCACCATCTTCATATCTCAAAACAATTATCAAGTATCAAACTTCTCATAGTATTCAACACACTCATAAGATTTTTTTTACTAATCTTGGATGCCTATCATAATTAAAGCAAATTACCATGCTGTTTTGTAGGACTCTCAAAATAATATAAGTGAAGCATGAGAGAACAATAGTTTCTATAAAACAAATCCACCACCGTGCTCTAAAAGATATAAGTGAAGCACTAGAGCAAAAACTATATAGCTCAAAAGATATAAGTGAAGCACATAGAGTATTCTAATAAATTCTGAATCATGTGTGTCTCTCTCAAAAGGTGTGTACAGCAAGGATGATTGTGGTAAACTAAAAAGCAAATACTCAAATCATACAAGATGCTCCAAGCAAAACACATATCATGTGGTGAATAAAAATATAGCTCCAAGTAAAGTTATCGATGGACGAAGACGAAAGAGGGGATGCCTTCCGTGGCATCCCCAAGCTTTGGCTTTTTGGTGTCCTTAGATTATCTTGGGGTGCCATGGGAATCCCCAAGCTTAGGCTCTTGCCACTCCTTGTTCCATAATCCATCAAATCTTTTACCCAAAACTTGAAAACTTCACAACACAAAACATAACAGAAAATCTCGTGAGCTCCTTTAGCGAAAGAAAGCAAAACACCACTTCAAGGTACTGTAATGAACTCATTATTTATTTATATTGGTGTTAAACCTACTGTATTCCAACTTCTCTATGGTTTATAAACTCTTTTACTAGCCATAGACCCATCAAAATAAGCAAACAACACACGAAAAACAGAATCTGTCAAAAACAGAACAGTCTATAGTAATCTGTAACTAACGCAAACTTCTGGAACTCAAAATATTCTACCAAAATATGAAGTCCTAGAAAATTTGTTTATTGATCTACTGCAATTGGAATCAGTATTTTATCACGTTCTGTTAATTTTTAACAATTGTTTTCGTGAACAGAAAGTTTCTGGAATTTTCAGCAAGATCAAATAACTATCATCCAAGAAGATCCTATAGGTTTAACTTGGCACAAACACTAATTAAAACATAAAAACAAATCTAACCAGAGGCTAGATCAAATATTTATTCCTAAACATAAGCAAAAAGCAAAAAAACTAAAAATAAAATTGGGTTGCCTCCCAACAAGCGCTGTCGTTTAACTCCCCTAGCTAGGCATAAAAGCAAGGATAGATATAGGTATTGCCATCTTTGGTTTTAGGGAAGAAAAGAGCAAACTTATTATCTATGGAATTAATCTTTCTGTTTTAATAAAGCACGTGGCTATTAATGGTAGAAGAAAGATTAAGCACGTTACGGAAATTTGCATCTAAGCTAGCCTTCATCTCTTTGATAGATTCGTTTTGGTAGGAGAGCAAAACAGATGTAGATTCAACTTTCTCATCCATGGGGTGCCCAAATATGGTCTTCATCTTTTCATAAGTATCTACGGCATCCCCTTCAAGAAAACCTTCTTCAAATATAGAATATAAGACATGCTTAAACGAAGAAGGTAGGGCAACATAAAAGCTTTTTAAGTAAATTTCAATTTGGTATTGGGGCACATAGCTAGCCCGTATCCTTAATAGTCTATCCCAAGCATCTTTTAAAGATTCATCGAGTAAATAACGAAAAATTCCAGAATCATCTTCATCAAAATTATTAAGATTCTCATTGATAACTCCGGCAGGTTTTTCCATAGCATCATTATTTATGAGTTTAAATAGAATAGCAGGATTGTCCAAAGTACTAAAACTCGGGAGAGAAACCCCAACCCTTTTTGATTCCGACATGGCGAAAGGAAGGCGAGCGGAAAAGAGAGGGCGAATAAAACGGCAAGGGTGAAGTGGGGGAGAGGAAAACGAGAGGCAAATGGCAAATAATGTAATGCGAGGGATAAGAGTTTGTGATGGGTACTTGGTATGTCTTGACTTGATTTGGCGCGAATCTCCCCGACAACGGCGCCAGAAATCCTTCTTGCTACCTCTTGAGCACTGCGTTGGTTTTCCCTTGAAGAGGAAGGGTGATGCAGTAAAGTAGCGTAAGTATTTCCCTCAGTTTTTGAGAACCAAGGTATCAATCCAGTAGGAGATCACGCTCAAGTCCCACGCACCTACACAAACAAATAAGAACCTCGCAACCAACGCGATAAAGGGGCTGTCAATCCCTTCACGGTCACTTACGAGAGTGAGATCTGATAGATATGATAAGATAATATTTTTGGTATTTTTATGATAAAGAGAAATAAAGATGCAGAGTAAAATAAATGGCAATAAAAATAGCTAAGTGTTGGAAGATAAATACAATGGAAAATAGACCCGGGAGCCATAGGTTTCACTAGTGGCTTCCCTCAAGAGCAGAAGTATTACGGTGGGTAAACGAATTACTGTTGAGCAATTGATAGAATTGAGCATAGTTATGAGAATATCTAGGTATGATCATGTATATAGGCATCACATCCGTGACAAGTAGACCGAAACGACTCTGCATCTACTACTATTACTCCACACATCGACCGCTATCCAGCATGCATCTAGAGTATTAAGTTCATAAGAACAGAGTAATGGTTTAAGTAAGATGACATGATGTAGAGGGATAAACTCATGCAATATGATATAAACCCCATCTTTTTATCCTCGATGGCAACAATACAATACGTGTCGTTTCCCTTACTGTCACTGGGATCGAGCACCGCAAGATTGAACCCAGAGCTAAGCATTTCTCCCATTGCAAGAAAGATCAATCTAGCAGGCCAAACCAAACTGATAATTCAAAGAGACTTGAAAAGATAACCAATCATACATAAAAGAATTCAGAGGAGATTCAAATATTGTTCATAGATAATCTTGATCATAAACCCACAATTCATCAGATCTTGACAAACACACCGCAAAAGAAGATTACAACGAATAGATCTCCAAGAGAATCGAGGAGAACTTTGTATTGAGATCCAAAGAGAGAGAAGAAGCCATCTAGCTAATAACTATGGACCCGAAGGTCTGAGGTAAACTACTCACACATCATCGGAGAGGCTATGGTGTTGATGTAGAAGCCCTCCGTGATCAATGCCCCCTCCGGCGAAGCGCCGGAAAAGGAACCAAGATGGGATCTCACGGGTACAGAAGGTTGCGGCGGTGGAAATAGGGTTTTGGCTCTGTCTATGATGTTTCCAGGGTATATGGGTATATATAGGAGGAAGAAGTACGTCGGTGGAGCAACGTGGGCCCCATGAGGGTGGAGGGCGCGCCTGGGGGGGGGGGTAGGCGCGCCCCTTGCCTCGTGCTCTCCTCGTTGATTGCTTTACGTAGACTCCAAGTCCTCTGGATCACGTTTGTTCCGAAAATCACGTTCCCGAAGGTTTCATTCCGTTTGGACTCCGTTTGATATCCTTTTCCTTCGAAACACTGAAATATGCAAAAAAAACAACAATTTGGGCTAGGCCTCCGGTTAATAGGTTAGTCCCAAAAATAATATAAAAGTGTATAATAAAGCCCATTAAACATCCAAAACAGAATATAATATAGCATGGAACAATCAAAAATTATAGATACGTTGGAGACGTATCAGCAGGTTTTACTTGTGTAGATCCTCTTCAACCTATGAAGACAACTCATCATGCATATAAAGATATAACAAAGATAATGACATGCATAATGAAAAATGGACGTCTGCGGAATAACTTCATGCGGAATTTATCATCGCATCACAGAGTAGCAGAAAACATAGCAGACGACCATCAGGTTTAAGTGTTACAACTCAAAGAACCAAATGTATCAAAAACGAGAGTTGTAACCACTTGGCAAAAAATATAGCAACCACCCATATGGACCCGCTTGAAGACCATCAACTCATATGCTTCTCCCCCTTTTGTCAGTAAGGACCAAAAAGGTTGGAAGACATAGAGCATCTACTCGTTCCCATCAGGAGTAGATGAAGGTGCAGGGTCGACGTTGGAGTTTGGTGGTGCAGAGGGGCTTGGTGCAGTGTTATGACGTGGTGAAGCCATAGTTGGTGAAGTGGCATTTCTTCATCAACGACTCTCGCAACAACAGTTGCAGCCGAAGTTGAATACTCAGAGTCTTCAATGGATGGAGTCCGACGCAGGCTTGCGTTCTGGGGAGGCTTGGAATGAAATTTGAAACCTTCTGTGAAGTCATCTTCGTGAAGATCTTATTCAGGGCATAGCAGTGTGAGACTCTTCTAAGACCGCCGACAGGCTTCATGGGAGACAAAGGTGTTCTTGGTGGCCAAGTTACGGATGCGATTGACATCCCCCAAGAGGCTCTGCATTTGCCGCTTCAGCCAGTTATGATTCTTATCTTGCTTCTGATGTAAGGCCACAAGAAGCTCTCGGTCGTTAAGTACACGAGATCGCTTCCGAGGCCTTTGAGCAATGGTGCTTTCAGTGGCTTCAGTGTTTGCACGATGAGGCGCACGCATATTTCCAGCCAGAGGATAGACTCGAGTTGCAGCAAGAACTCCCTCCATAGGTTGCGAGAAGCTTTGGTGATCAGCATTATGAAGATAAACTGGCTCCTTGGTAGGCTCAGGGTAGATGGCTTCGAAGGACATATCAACCTCAGGCAAAAAGACAAGATGGTTACGCGCTGAGGGCTGATAGTCGACAGAAGAGTGAAGCTTTATTAAGCACATCACCCATGGAGCATAGAACTTCAAGCCAAACAGATCAATCCCAGATGCAGCGAGTTGTCTGATGAAGAAATCCTCGGAGTTGAATCTGATGCCATTGACAATATATAACACCAAAGTCTTCATGGCTCCTTCAAGTTTGGCTTCAGCTGAGTGTCCCTTGATGGGCCAGAGAGTACGCCTCAGAATTTGATAGATTGTGCGGGGCAGGTACTCAAGGTCCTTGACGAAGAATTCCTTGGAATAATCAGCATCTGGAGGCAATGGCTTCATCATGCTGAGCATCTGACTCATGTTTGGTTCAGGCGGCTGAAATATACTCTGCAGTTCATTTTGGTGTAGCTGGCAACCAGGCTCATAGAGTTCACCTGGAGTGGGCAGGGAAGTAAGCTCAATAATGTCTTAAGCTTTGGCTTCATGGTGCACATCGCCTGACATCCACTCAAGGACCCATGTCTTCGGATCCCTGTTGTAGCCACGAATGTGAAGTGTGGCATAGAACTGCAGCAGAAGCTCTTCATTCCAGTGTTCTTTGTCAGTGACGGACTGCAGAAGACCAACTTCTCTGAAACAGTCCAGAGCTTCTTCCAGGCAGGGCAGACCAGCAATGGCTTCACAATCCAGACGCATGTGAGGAAAGATTCGCTCTTGATTGTATAAGACACACGAATAATAGTTGCGCTGCTGATGGCTCCAGAAGCAATCAGAAGAGATCTTTGGCTTCGAGTATGGATTCTTGGCGCTATTGAAGAAGGTGTTGTGGGCTCTGAAGCTGTTGACACTGAATGATCCTGGGAAGGTTGCAGCACCTGGAAGCCTTGGCAGCCTGGGCTTTGGCTTCTGAACTTGTGGCCTCTGCTCCACATGATAGTCATATTGAGGTCCGGGAGCAGAGGCACCATGATGGGCCACCGAACTGTGACAAGTTCACCACGATTATAAGCCTGTTCAATTGTGTGAGGCCTTGGGGCTGGAACAGTGGCGTCAGCATCCGCATGGGCTTCAGGTTGCACATGAGCTTCAGGCACACCATTTGCTTCAGGCTCCACATTATCTTCAGCCATGACAACGTCATTGGCTTCAGTATCATTGTTGGTAGCAGCCTCAGTCTTATCAACCTCCGTGTCTTGAATGACAGGAGGGTCGGGCACAGTCACATTCTCCTCGAGAACGACTTCTTGAGTGATAGGGGGTGTGGCAACTCTTTCTTCTTCTTGTCTTGGTTCTTGATTGTCTTTGGTTGATGCAGCGGGAATGTCTTCAGCAGCTTTTGCTTCAGACTCGGAGACATTCGCAGTAGGAGTGGCTTCAGGAAACACTTCGCGTGCTACTAAGCTTTGTTGCACTTCTCCTTCTGGAATGCTCGACATGGTGACCTGTGGCCTTTGCGAAGCCTGCGGAATGCGGGCGACGCCTGTGGTGATGGAGTGGTCTGCACCATGTAGTCGTCGTCAAGCACCGGAGTGGTGACTTGAGGTGTTGGAGTTCTGGGGGTTTCATCATTAACAGGGGTGTCTTGCTGTGGGCGATCAGCCCACGAATCATCCTGAGTAATTGGCGTCAGAGGACGACCAATGCTGATGAGTTCGCTGTTCATACGAACAGGCGATGATACCGGTTGATGCTCTAGTTGAGGAAGGACTACATCATCTTCTACATTGTCTTCACGACCAATGTCTTCAGCTGTGATGGGGTCAACAGCTGGTACTTCTTCATTTTCAGGAGCCTCTGTGAAAGCAGGCTCGTGGATCACAAGTTGACGCTCTTGAGTGGTGGAGGCAGGATGAGCAATAGAGATGGGCTCGACAACAAGGGGCTCAGAGGCCACAACACGCTCTTTCTTTGAAGACTTTTTCAGTTTCTTCTTTGATGGTGCCTCATCAGAGCCATTCTTGTGCTTGCGCTTCTTGGCTTTGGCTTCAGCTGCCCTCGTGTTCTTGAGTTCTGAAGCTGCTGAGGGGACCTTAGGCTTTGAGCCTGTCATGCTGGCAGGGAAGACAATGCGAGGTGCTTCCTGCCTTGATGCTTCAGCTTGGGCCACAACAGGCTTCTTCTTCTGTTTGGTAGCCATCTTGGGGTCGATGCCTGGACGCCCAAGAGCCTTGCGCTTCTCTGCCTCATTGTGTGCTTGAACATATTTCTCTGCGAAGTATTTCATCCGCTCTCTTGAACCTTTTGCTTCTTCACGTTTCTTGTGAAATTGTTCTTTGAGCTCATGCAACGTTTCTTTGAAGCTTTGAACATCAGCCACGCTGAGCTTGGCCATGTTCTTCTTGAATTGAGCCTTTTCATAATCAATTTTGTTCTTCAGCTCAACAATCTTCTGAGCCAAGGCCAACTCATTTGCAATGGCTCCGTGGAAGGTGACGCTGATGTCCACAGGCAGCTGAAGATCATCAATGCTGAGGTTTGGATCATCGAACCACTCGTCGATGAAATTGTTCAGAATGTCCACGTCAAAGAGGGGCAGATCGTTGAAGATCTCCGCCTATTGCTTGCTCTTGATCAACAGCTCAAGGGCATCGTCACCAAGATCGTCGTCGCTTGACAGATCAATGGTTTCGTCTTTGTTCCGTAGAACGGCAGCAGGAGTAAGTTCATGCCCAGAAGTCTTCATGGGCTTCTTCCTCTTTGGCTTCTCCGTCTTCTTGGAGACACGGGAAAGATATTCGGATTGCACACTGAGTTCAGGAGGTGCAGTTGCCAATGGCTTCGCACGTGAAGCTTTTGGTGCGGCAGAGGGCTTTGAAGCCTTTCTGCTTCTGCGGCCTTGGTGGAGCTGGCGCTTCATCAGAATCTGCGTCATCAGCCCCTTGGACAACTATGTGAGTGATGAGGCCTTCGAGGTTATAGAAGGGGCCGATGATATTTGGATTGGCATCGCAGGTGCCATCAGCCCTTGGAGCAGATGGACCGGGGTTGAAGTCGAGTCCCAGGTCCTTCTTGTTCTTGACAGCAGACTCCTTGGCAAATTTATAATTGCGCCTGAAGAGATTGTCGTCGCAACACCATAGTAGTGATGATGGGTCGGCATTCTTTGGTTGTGGTCCTCGGACCATGCAAGGATAGAAGCCCTGAGCAATGGCTTCAGACTGGGGCTTGGGCTGAAGATTTCTGTATAGAATATCTCCTCATGGGCGCTTGATGGCATTCTTTTCAGCATATTCAGCAGTGACAAATCTGTACTTGAACCACTGTTCCGCCCAATACCTTTGAATCCATTGGATTCGAGTCTTGTGCTGGTCATAGCTCTCTTCAGGATCTGACTTGTACAGCTCAAATAGATCTGGAGGCAAATCCTTGGCTGTATCCCCACGGCGCTGCCTGCCGCCCTTCCTAACTGATTTCTCTGTCGCCATAAAATTCAGACTGAATGGCTTTAAGACTGTGAATGGCTTCTGTCGTGGAATTGTCACGGCAGATGTCCTCGAGCAAGGACTTAGTCGTGGAGCCATCGCAGCTAGGAAGCTTAAAGGGGTTAAGCGGGACAAGGAACACGAGGGTTATACTGGTTCGGCCCCTTACGGTGAAGGTAAAAGCCTACGTCCGGTTGAGGTGGTATTGCTTAGGGTTTCGATGACCTGGGAGCTTAATCGCTATGCCTGGCTCTCGATTTGATCTTACCTCTCCTGAACCGCCGCCGGGTCATCCCTTTATATAGAGAGGTTGACGCCCCGCGGCTTTCAGAGTCCCGGCCGACTTATAACAGTGTCCGGCTCGGACTCTTAACTATTCTTGCCTTACACTACAAGTTTTGCCATAACGGCGGTTTATCGCTACGGCCTTAAGCCATCTCCGGGTCTTAAGCCCATTACTGACCCGCCGTCCTCAAGCTTGGTACTAGGCTTCACGTGATGATCATTATGACATAACCCGGCCCCTCCTGGGCGGGTGACTCTAATGGTTATACCCTCAACATTAGGCCCCAGATTGATTTGAACCGGTTCATGTCAATCTTCAATCCCTCTAAGAGAAAATCTTCCGGCTTCTGCTTGTGCGAAGGTTATAACCCGCCCTGACGTCATCTTCTGGATTCCTGGTAACCCGCCATGACGTCATCTTCCATTAAATTCATTTTTTATTCTGTCATATCCCAACGGATCTTATTTTTAATGATCATCCCGAAAATCGAGGCGTTTCTGTGGCAAGATAATCACGTCTTCAGCCTCCTCGTTTCTCGCGCCCATTTATGAGCCGCCCGTTATAAATAGGCCCGGCCCATAAGCCTTCGTCACTCTCCTCCTCCCTCGTCTTCATCCTCTGACGCTCCAGAGCTCGAGCTCCGCCGCCGCCGTCGCGCCCCTTGTCTTCCTCAACCTCGGCCGCCGCATCATCCTGAACTGGTCCAGAGAAACGGCGGCAACCTCTGCAGCTCGTCAGCGCCAGTAAGTTCTTGCCACTCCATACCATAGATTCGCATTAGGGTTCTGTCGTTCTCCCCTGTTCTTCATAGTTCATCCCGAGTTCTTCGCAGTTCTTCCACCGCGACCTCTTTTGTTCCGGAAAATAGGATAGAACTCCTGCGGTAGTGGTTTCTCACCCATTCTTATGCTAGCAGATCCCTCTTGCCCGCAAAAAGATCTCATTTAGGGCTTATGAACTTCTCTGTATCAGCTTTTTAGGTCTAGAAATTTTTCCTTTCTAGACGATCATTTGATCCAAAATAACCCCTGCGATCTGTGAAACTTGTTTGTGCAACACTTAGACAAAAACCTGCATCTGTTTAGCCACGGCGGCTTATATCGCCGGCTTAAAAGAGGCCATGCTTTGTGAAATCTCCGGCTCATTCATAATAGAGTTTTAAACAACCTGAATTACTTACGACATCCACAGCGGCTTAGATAACCCGACATGATTAGCCATATATCATTAGGCCCCTTCATAAGCCGCCATCTTGAATACCGAACTGAAATCTTCCTCCGGCTTAAATTTGATCCGGAAACTTTCTTTTACCATAGGCTTCCGTCTTTCACAATGCCGCCCAAGGCTCCCAAGGCACCCATTACATGCAATTGGGTGAGATCCAACGTCACTGATAATACCTTAGAGGACTTCGTGAAGACGGGTTACCTGCCCAAGAAGGAGGTCATGTCCTATCGTGCCCCTGACCCGTCCGAAGAAAGACCTCAACCAAGAGACCGGGAGGTTGTTATATTTGCTGATCACATGAGCCGGGGTTTTGCACCTCCTGGCTCAAAATTCTTCAGGGATGTTCTGCACTTTTTCGATCTGCGACCTCAAGACATTGGAC
Organism: Triticum aestivum; assembly: GCF_018294505.1. Taxonomy (NCBI): domain Eukaryota; kingdom Viridiplantae; phylum Streptophyta; class Magnoliopsida; order Poales; family Poaceae; genus Triticum; species Triticum aestivum. The sequence continues at coordinate 499,718,317 of NC_057805.1, forward strand.
CCAATTCCGTGTCAAACATTTGTAACTTCCAAGTGTTCTGTGAGGTGTACCTTGGAGAAGAGCCCAGCCTACTGCTCTTTAGGGAGCTGTTTTATCTGAACCGCCAGAACGAGTGTGCCAACAGGCCTAGCTTGGAACTTGGCGGAATTTCAATCCAACGACGGAGAGATTGCCTCTTTCCTTATGCTGAGCGGCCAAGCCACCCAAAGGACTGGAACCAGACATGGTTCTACTGCCAGGATACTTCTCCGGCTGATGAGAACCCTCTGCCCAGCTTTCGCGCCCTGCGTCTGGAGTCAAATCACCCTCTGCCAGACAAATTATCTCAAGCTGAGCGTCTGCCACTTATCCCCACCATCAACAAGATTAAAGCTCTTCTGGGAAACGGCCTTAACGGCGTTGATCTGGTCCGGGTCTGGATTGCTTGGCGGGTGATTCCTCTAAGCCGCCGCCCCGGCTTAATGTGTGATTACACGGGCCGGAAGGATGATCCTCTTCGGCACAGCCCCAACGACTTACCTGAAGACGTTATTGATGACATGACCAAGTCCCTTCTAAACGAGAGCTTAGAAGACTGCGGGAGGACCGGCTTAAGTCCCTTCTGCAAAGCTAACCCGGCTCCAGCGGTAAGCCACTGATCTGAGCACCTTACTTTTCATTTTAACAATTTTCATCTCTAACTTCAAGAAACCTTTGTTGTATTTTTCAGGCTAATGATAAATTCTGGAAGGTCAGGTATGACCATGAGGCTGCTAAAAAAGCCAGGAAGGTCAAAAAAGTCGCCAGGAGAGCCGCTCCCTGCAAGAAGGGGAGTAAGCCTAGCGCTTCAGACCTGCTTCAGTTGGATGACACCTCCGAGTCAGAGGTAGCCCTTAATTCTTTAGGCTCTTCTTTGGTTCTTTTGACTGTTTTTAACCACCTTATTGACACTGATTATCAGCAGGATGATACCGGAGCGAGTAACCCGGTGATTGAAGAGGTAACTATACTTTCCTCCGACTCGGAGCCCTTGCCAAGGCTGAAAGTCCGAAGAGTAACCCAGAAAGTAAGATTTTCACATCCTTTAGCTTATCAGGATCCTCAATTTCTTTTGAAGCGACAGATTCATGAGAACCGGAGGCAAACCCGGGCCAACAAGGATGCAGACCTCTCCTCCGGCTTACCTGAAGCATCAAGGAAGCGCCGGACCCAGGTTATCTCCAACTTATATCCTTTTCATCCTTTGGCGGGCGTCATTCGTCAGCCACTCAATTCTTCTGATTCAAACTATCAGGAAACTTCACCTTCCTCCGGTGACTCCATGCAATCTAACTTGCCGGCTTTCAAGAGCGCACCCGGGTAATGATGATCAGCTTATTTTGTGCTTATCTTACTCATGTTTTTGCACTAACCTTTTGACTTTCAGTGCCCAAGCCAAGCTCAGCAAGAGGGCAAAGAAAAGTAACCCGGTCGAAGAGCCGGTCTTGGCTGAACCCAACGCCTCTGCCTCTGAGCCGCCGTCCGCACCAGCTCCAGAAACCACCGCTCCAACTGAGGAACAAGCCATGGAGGGTTCTGACAACCCGGAGATTCCCAGCTCAGCTCAACCGGCCGATGACCCGGATGTGGTGATTACCCGGACCGAATATGTTGAGCCGGGAAGACCCACTGCGCTGGCTAGATGTTCTGCCAAGGAAGAACTGCTGGAGCGCCGCAGGGCCAGGCTGGATATCACTGACTATGCCAACTTGAGCATCAGAGATATTGTCTCCGGCTATGTTAATCAAGTGCACAACAGCCGGGACCTGGAAATTGATATGGTGAAGCAAATCCAGCAAAAATCTGAGGTATAACTCTCTTGTTTATTCCATATTTATCCATACCATGTCAGCCCCCAAGTCTATGACTTATGATAAAATATGTTATAGACTTAATGCCGGCTTAACAACTATTGCAAGAAAACCGGCTTACCTGGTCCACTCAAGGGCCGGCTTAAGCAGCATAGTTCACCTGATTCTTTCCTTACTTTAACCAAGTAGTTGAGCAACTTGACACATTAACCCCCAAGTGCCAAGTACCTTTGCCTGCAAAGCGCTTGGGACTTATTTTCATGAACCGGCACTGTAAATAGAGCTTCTCAGCCTACATTAGCCCCCAAGTGCCAAGTGTCTTTGCTTGCAAAGTGCTTGGGACTTAAATTTTGCATGATAATCACTCAAACTGTAACCCGGAAACTTGTACAGGCTGCCTGCAAGAAACTTGAGTCGAAAATCTCTGAACTGAAGACCCGCCTGAAGACTCAGGAAAATGAAACCCAGAAGGCCAATGCCAAGTTTGAGCTCAATGTCTCTGCACAAGAAAAACTGAAGAAAAAATTTGAAACAGAGAGAAAAGCCTGGGCCGATGAGAAGACTGCCTTGGTCAGCCGGGCCGAACAAGCGGAGGCTGCTCTTACTGAAAGAACCGCCGAACTCTCCGGCTTAAAACGCCATGTATCGCAGATGGTCGCCGCAATCTTCGGTAAGTTATTTTGTAAGCCTCTAACAAATTTACATCATTTACGTCTGATAAGTCCCACCATTGCCATCAGCTCACTTGACTTTGTAATGCAGGTCCCAGGAGCTCCAATCTCAATCAGAACATGCTGACCAAGCTGAAGGCTGTTTACACTTCGGTGGAGCAACTCTACACCGGGTCACAACATGCTTTAGCCGTTGTGGCTCTGTCCAATGAAGTTCCCACTCACCTGGCAGATGTACTCAGGCGGCTTGCCGTACTTCCTCAGCGCTTCCAAGAGGTGAGATGGGCTTCTGCAAGAGCCGGAGCTATAGCTGCTCTGAGCCGGGCCAAGGCATTTCTACCGGAGCTAGACCCGGCCGACATCGCTCTTGGATATCCCAGCTTGAAGGAAGACGACACCCCCTTTGACCAGAAAGACTTCGCCGCCTGTGTGAAGAGCGTGCGCCCGGTGGCCACCTTGATTGGGAATGATACAGATCTTACCAAGTATCAGCCGGGCTATGACGCGGAGAATCAGAGGATCCCAACTCCACGCTATGAAGCAGTCAGCCTGATCCCTCCGACTCGTAAGCATACCTTCGCCCCAGAAGTTGACCCGGCCGGGTTAATTGATGATGAGGATCAATTTGAAGCTTTGAGCGGCATTGACTGGAAATCATCAACCTTCTAGGTCATGGAAACAGCCGGAGGAGCGGAGAGGGATGAGCCGGGAGCTTCAACCCAACAAGCACCTTGATTTCTTAGGCGGCTCATCGTTACGCTTTAAAAACAATGCCTCACCTTTTGGACTCGGGGAGTCCTGTAATAGAGTAGGACAAACACTTAATTTTGTCGTGCCATCGTGCACGTGTGCAGCGCTTAACTCTGTTGAAGCTGCTCTTTTATATTCCTCCGGGTTATGTTTGATCATTTACTTTCCTTGAGCTTAAAGAGCTGTCTTTAATTGTCCTGCATAGGAAAACAAATCACAAGTCTCTATGCGGCTTACCGCATGGAGAGTCATATATTTTACATATAAGCCGGAATATGAATTAAGGTCATAAAAGACCGGCTCTCAATTATTTCTTCGAGATAACCATAATAGCATACCTGCAAGCCTTCAAGTACACTTCCGGTTTATGTAACCCAAATAATGAGGTTGAGAACTCAACTCCGGTTCACCAGCATCGATAATGCTTATTGTGTGCTATCAACATTGTTAATCAAAGTTAAGCCGGCGGAATAAGAACCGCCCTTGCACACTGTTGATATGATCAAAAGAACTTGTTGCAAACCAAAAAGATCAAAACTTAGGGGCTTCCGGTTCGAATACGACCAGAGAACCGTCCCAAAGGGGTTAAGCTAAGATTCGAATGCGATCATATAGCCCCCAGTGGCTTTGGCGCTGCCGATCAAGAGGGTACCGACAGCTATGTTCTCTTTGGTTCGAATACGACCCATGTTTGAACAGGAAGCCCCCAAATGACCTTAAGAATTGTTTAACGACGCTGATTCGAATACGACCCACGTCGGTTCCCAAAGGGGGTTGAGCTATGATTCAAATATGATCAAGAAAAACTCCCCAATGAGCTCGGCAATTTGCCAATCAAGTGGGTATCGACAGCTATGTTCTCTTTGGTTCGAATACGACCTATGTTTGAACAGGAAGCCCCCAAGTGATCATATTGTTAACGGCTAGATTCGAATACGATCGTAAGCCGGATCCACCTCCAAGTGACCATGTAATGTTGTAATGGAAATAACACATTTACCTTTGGAGGAGAAAAGGACAAAGGTCCTGCTTTATTATTTATCATAATATATACATGGTTATCGAAATATGTACATTATGAGAGCCGGTGGCTCAAGTGTAATAAGGCCGAAGCTGAGCTATGTTCCACGGCCGACGGGTCTCTTCCTCCGACTTACGTGAATCTTTGTGCTCCCGAACATCGATAAGGTAGTATGACCCGTTGTACAAGTTCTTGCTGACCACAAAGGGCCCTTCCCAAGGCGGGGATAACTTGTGTGCATCTGTTTGATCTTGGATGAGCCGGAGCACCAGATCACCTTCCTGGAAGACCCTGGACTTAACCCGGCGGCTGTGATAGCGGCGCAGGTCTTGTTGGTAAATCGCCGAGCGAGCTGCTGCCACATCACGCTGTTCGTCCAACAAGTCAAGAGCATCTTGGCGCGCCCGCTCATTATCCGCCTCAACATAAGCCGCCACTCGAGGCGAGTCATGACGGATGTCACTAGGGAGGACCGCCTCCGCTCCATAAACCATGAAGAAAGGCGTGAAACCCGTAGACCTGTTAGGAGTAGTATTGATGCTCCATAACACGGAGGGTAGCTCCTCCACCCAACAACCCGGCGTCCGTTGCAAAGGGACCAAAAGCCAGGGCTTGATGCCTTTCAAGATTCCCTGATTGGCTCTCTCAGCTTGACCATTGGATTGAGGGTGAGCCACTGATGAAACATCAAGCCGAATATGCTCTCGTTGACAAAACTCCTCCATGGCGCCTTTAGACAGATTGGTACCATTGTCAGTTATAATGCTGTGTGGAAAACCAAAGCGAAATATCACCCTCTTCATGAACTGAACCGCTGTGGCTGCGTCACACTTACTAACTGGCTCTGCTTCAACCCACTTTGTGAACTTGTCGACCGCCACCAAGAGGTGGGTCTTCTTATCCTTGGATCTTTTAAAAGGCCCGACCATATCAAGCCCCCAGACCGCAAATGGCCAAGTGATTGGAATCATCCTCAACTCTTGAGCCGACACATGAGCCCGTCGCGAGAACCTCTGACAACCGTCGCATTTACTGACCAAGTCCTCTGCATCAGCATGAGCCGTCAGCCAATAAAAACCATGACGAAAAGCCTTGGCCACAAGGGATTTTGAGCCGGCATGATGGCCACAATCCCCCTCGTGAATCTCACGTAGAATTTCTTGACCTTCCTCAGGGGAAACACAACGCTGGAAAGTTCCAGTGACACTGCGACGATGCAGCTCGCCATTGATAATTATCATTGACTTAGACCGCCGGGTTATTTGTCTGGCCAAAGTTTCATCCTCAGGCAATTCTCCCCGGGTCATGTAAGCCAAGTATGGTACTGTCCAGTCTGGGGTAATGTGGAGAGCCGCCACCAACTGTGCCTCCGGGTCAGGAACAGCCAGGTCTTCCTCTGTAGGCAACCTAACAGAAGGATTATGCAGAATGTCCAAGAAAGTATTAGGCGGCACCGGCTTTCGCTGAGAGCCCAGCCGGCTTAATGCATCAGCCGCCTCGTTCTTCCTGCGATCAATGTGCTCTACTTGGTAACCCTGAAAATGTCCAGCAATGGCATCAACTTCGCGGCGATAAGCCGCCATGAGGGGGTCCTTGGAATCCCACTTGCCTGACACTTGTTGGGCCACTAAATCTGAGTCGCCGAAGCACCTTACCCGGCTTAAGCTCATCTCCTTAGCCATCCGAAGACCATGGAGGAAGGCCTTGTACTCAGCTGCATATTAGTACAGGGAAACATCAACCGTAGCACATAGCAAAACTTGTCACCTCGAGGGGAAGCTAATACAACTCCAGCCCCCGAGCCCTCCAATTGCCTAGACCCGTCGAAGTGAATAGTCCAGTATGTATTATCCGGTTTTTCTTCAGGCACCTGCAGCTCTGTCCAATCGTTGATGAAATCCACCAATGCTTGAGATTTGATAGCCGTGCGCGGCATGTATTTTAGACCATGAGGCCCAAGTTCTATAGCCCACTTAGCAACTCTTCCTGTGGCTTCTCTGTTTTGGATGATATCTCCCAGTGGAGCAGAACTAACCACAGTGATAGGGTGACCCTGGAAATAATGCTTAAGCTTCCGGCTTGCCATGAATACCCCATAAACAAGCTTCTGCCAATGTGGATACCGTTGTTTGGACTCAATGAGTACTTCGCCGACGTAGTAAACCGGCCGCTGAACCGGATACTCTTTGCCCGTTTCCTTACGCTCCACCACCACAGCCACACTGACGGCCCGTGTGTTAGCGGCTACATACAGCAATAAGGGCTCCTTGTCAACAGGAGCAGCAAGGACTGGGGGCTCAGCCAGCTGTGTCTTCAAATCCTCAAAAGCAGCATTAGCAGCATCATTCCAGATAAGGTCATCTGTTTTCTTCATCATCTGGTACAGTGGCATGGCCTTTTCACCCAAGCGGCTTATAAACCAGCTCAAAGCAGCGATGCGACCCTGGTAAGTCGCCTGTGCACTCTTGAGCCCAAAAGGCATAGACACATAACAGAAGGCTCCAAAGGGAGTGATGAACGTTGTCTTCTCCTGGTCCTTAACTGCCATTTTAATCTGATGGTATCCAGAATAAGCATCCAAAAAACTTAAACGCTCACAGCCCGCCGTAGCATCAATGATTTGATCAATACGGGGGAGAGCAAAAGGATCAGCCGGACAAGCTTTGTTTAAGTCCGTATAGTCCACACACATCCGCCAGGTGCCGTTCTTCTTAAGCACGAGCACCGGGTTAGCTAACCATTCTTGATGAAAAACTTCAACAATAAACCCGGCCGCCAAGAGCCGGGCTACCTCCTAACCAATGGCTTTCCGCCTCTCCTCATTAAACCGCCGGAGGAATTGCCTGACCGGCTTAAATTTCGGATCAATATTGAGAGCGTGCTCAGCGAGTTCTCTAGGTACACCCGGCATGTCAGAAGGTTTCCATGCAAAGATGTCCCTGTTCTCACGGATGAACTCGATGAGCGTGCCTTCCTATTTCGGATCCAGATTGGCACTGATGCCGAACTGCTGAGATGAGTCACCTGGAACAAAATCAACAAGCTTAGTCTCATAAGCTGACTTAAATTTCATTACCGGCTCATGCTCCGTGGTTGGCTTTTTCAAAGACGTCATATCTGCCGGGTCAACATTGTCCTTGTAAAACTTCAACTCCTCACACTCCAAGGCTATCTTTCGGCTGCCATGAACCGTAATGGTCCCATTGTGACCCGGCATCTTGAGCTGCAGATACACGTAACACGGCCGTGCCATAAACTTGGCGTAAGCCGGCCGCCCAAACAAGGCGTGATACGGACTTCTTATCTTAAGCACCTCAAAGGTTAGTTTTTCCGCCCTGTAGTTGTACTCATCTCCAAAGGCCACCTCCAGCTTGATCTTACCGACCGGATTGCCGACTTGCCAGGCACCACGCCATGGAAAACAGTATTGGACTGGCTGAGGTTTTTATCAGTTAAACCCATACGACAGAAGGTCTCATAATAGAGGATGTGGATGCTGCTACCTCCGTCCGTGAGTACTTTAGTGAATTTATATCCCCCAACCTGAGGAGCCACCACCAAGGCCAGGTGACCCGGATTATCAACCCGGGGTGGATGATCTTCCCTACTCCACACAATAGGCTGCTCAGACCATCTTAAATAGCGTGGAACCGCCGGCTCAACAGCATTCACAGCCCTTTTATGAAGCTTCTGATCTCGCTTGCACAGACTGGTGGTAAACACATGATACTGTCCACCATTGAGCTGCTTTGGATTGGTCTGGTATCCCCCTGCTACTGCTGCTGATGACCCTGGCCGGACTGCTGATTAAAGCCCCCTTGAACATTCTGAGAATTGGAATTTGAACCGCCGCCCGGGCCATGAAAGCCGCTAGCGCCTGAGCCGCCGCCCGGGCCACTGTTACTATTGAAAGCATTGGAATTTTTAAAGGCCTTCATGATTGCACAGTCCTTCCATAGATGAGTGGCCGGCTTTTCCCTAGAGCCATGCCTTGGACATGGCTCATTCAACAACTGCTCAAGCGTCGGGCCTGACCCGCCGGCTCGGGGAGGTGGTCTCCCCTTACGCCGGTGGTTGTTACCCTGTGAATTGGCGTTGGCCACAAACTCCATACTGCCATCAGCCTTACGCTTGTTACCTCCCTGGTTCGCCGGGTTATGCTGGGGATTCTTGCCATTGCCATTCCGTTTTCCCTTCCCTGTCCTTTCATCATCCGACGCGGGATCCTTGGTACTATCAGAGTCGGCGTACTTGACCAGAGCCGCCATCAGCGTACCCATATCATTGCAATCACGCTTGAGCCGCCCGAGCTTCATCTTCAGGGGCGCAAAACGACAATTTTGCTCCAACATTAAGACTGCAGAGCCGGCATCCATCTTATCAGATGAATGTATTATCTCTTTGACCCGGCGAACCCAATGGGTTGTAGACTCACCCTCCTGCTGCTTGCAGTTAGTCAAATCCACAATTGACATAGATTGCCTACATGTATCTTTGAAGTTTTGGATGAACCGGGCTTTTAGCTCAGCCCAAGACCCGATAGAGTTAGGCAGTAGTCCTTTCAACCAAGTGCGGGCAGTCTCATCTAACATCATGGTGAAGTACTTGGCCATTGCCGCTTCACTGACCTCCAGCAACTCCATAGCCATCTCGTAACTCTCGATCCATGCTCCGGGTTGTAAATCAGCCGTGTAATTAGGTACCTTCCTAGGCCCTTTGAAATCCTTGGGCAGACGTTCATTACGGAGAGCCGGCACCAGACAAGGGACGCCTCCGGTCCTTGTAGGTATACCAGCGTCGATAGAAGCCGTCGGAGAAGCCGGGACTGGCTGGTAAGCCGTCAACTGAGCCGCCTGCTCCGCCTCTCGTCGTGCTCTATCTTGGTCTACCGCGTTAAAAGCTCCATCTTGAACCGGGCCGTGGCCCGGAGGCAAATCACGGCGTCGGACATTGCTAGAGCCGGTCGCTGAAACCATGTGCCTGCTATAACTCGGGCTCTGGCCTGGATGAGGGGTTGAATGAATCCTGTCCCGGCTATATGAATATGCCTCCTGTTGCGCCAGAGCCGTCTGAAGAAGTTCTCTGACCCGGCGAGTTTCAACCGCCGTCGGAGAGTCGCCCTCGATAGGGAGAGCCGCCAGTTGCGCCGCCGCGGCGACCATGTTTTCCAACGGGTTGGCATAATGACCCGGTGGTATCGGCACGTACTGAGGCGGGGTAGTGTTCACCCAGGGAGGTCCCATCACTTGGGGCTGAATTGGCGTTGCAGCCCTGGGCACCGTGATCTCTAGCGGGTTACTGGGCCCTGCACCAGGCGTGTTGAAGAGGTTTCGAGGATCGTAAACCGGAGGGAGTCGAGATTGGGCCTTTTGATGCCTCCTTCTGATGACCTCATTGGACGCGTTCTGATCCATCGTGAGCCGGAATGACTGTGCCTGAATCAGCTGAGTCTGGGCGTCGAGAGCCGCCCTCTCTGCAGCCATCCTGATCCCTTCCGCCGCCAGATCCTCCTTGGCTTTTGCTAGATCCAACCTTAACTGTGCCACCTCCGTGTCATGCTGAGCTTGATCCGCCGGGGCGACCGTAGCGGTTAACAGGGCCGTCATCTTGTCTGTGAGATCCATCGGCACCTGAGCCGGCGAGGGCATAGGGCTTCCTGCCCCGCGGTGGGGTTTTGAACAGGTTGTGCGCCAGCCATGAAGATTCCAACCCGGCTTGGCGGCTCAAAGGGGTCCAGAATACTGTCGCCATCGGAACAATCCCTGAGCCTGCCGTCTTGAAGTTGGTATAACGAATCGGTCTCCTCTGTGGACGACTCGCCGTCAGAGCGAGCGGCCGTCTCCTCGCCAGATCCAGATCCTTCAGAGAGCTCTCCATGGACACATCCCACGAAAGCATGCTTCAAGGCAGGCAGAGTTCGGGCGGGTCGCCCACGCTGAGCCGTCTCGATGAGATCGGTGCAGAGGTCCGGCTCAAGGCCCAGCTCACCAATCTTGCCAATAAAGACATGGATTCCGCCGAAGGGGACACGGTACCCGTACTCAACTGAGCCGGCATCGGGGCCCCAGCTTGCGTCATTGATGTAGAGCTTGCCGCGACGACTCTTGGTCATCCGGCCCACAGCGTATCCCTTGAGCCCTTCGAAGCTGCCCTTCAAGAACTCAAATCCACCGTGCGCCAGCCCCACGGTGGGCGCCAACTGTCGTGGAATTGTCGCGGCAGATGTCCTCGAGCAAGGACTTAGTCGTGGAGCCATCGCAGCTAGGAAGCTTAAAGGGGTTAAGCGGGACAAGGAACACGAGGGTTATACTGGTTCGGCCCCTTACGGTGAAGGTAAAAGCCTACGTCCAATTGAGGTGGTATTGCTTAGGGTTTCGATGACCTGGGAGCTTAATTGCTATGCCTGGCTCTCGATTTGATCTTACCTCTCCTGAACTGCCGCCGGGTCGTCCCTTTATATAGAGAGGTTGACGCCCCGCGGCTTTCAGAGTCCCGGCCGACTTATAACAGTGTCCGGCTCGGACTCTTAACTATTCTTGCCTTACACTACAAGTTTTTGCCATAACGGCGGTTTATCGCTACGGGGCTTAAGCCATCTCCGGGTCTTAAGCCCATTACTGACCCGCCATCCTCAAGCTTGGTACTGGGCTTCACGTGATGATCATTATGACGTAACCCGGCCCCTCCTGGGAGGGTGACTCTAATGGTTATACCCTCAACAGCTTCCGTCTGCTGGTCAGACAGGAACTGGCTTCAGGAGAGTTGATGTGGTGCTGTAAGAATTCTGCAAATGAATGCAGACTATGAAACCAAGGGATTCTCCCACGGACATGTACCTGCGACAGCATTAGAGGTGTGAGGGAAGGGAAGAGGTCATATGCATTCTCAGAAGATTTTGAAGATAAATCAGTTTGAAGACATTGACCTCATAGCGCGAAGACATTCACTTATTTGATGAGAGTTGGTTCCAGATTTGTACGAATCCATGAATAAGTACAAGTGAGGAATCTAACTAGTTGTGAAGCATAAGTGAATATACTTGGCATGATATGAGATGCAGAACAAGATAGATCCAGATTTGGAAGTGAAACCACTTATTATTGAAGTGGATGGATCTGACGGATCAAAAAGGCAGTAAAAAGTAAGTTTTAATTACCCTTGACGAACTGTTATACGAGGCGAAGAGGGAGGCCGAGCATTTCAATCTCCCGCGCCCTAACTTGGCGGCGGGAGACACCGACGGCGGCGGCGGAGAGGACGAGGTTCGCGGCCGGCGTGAGGACGGCGTCGAAGAGGTCGCGGTAGCTAAGCGCTTCGTCTCCGGCGTCGTCGAGAGCTAGCGGAGGCGCTAGGGTTTGTGCGAGGTGGCGAGGTGGAAGTAAGGATTGTGACCGCAGGAAGTTGTGTATTTATAAGGAAAGGGATTGCACAGCATAATTACGTTGGTGCCCCTGGCGGTTCACATCTGAAGGACACGTGGCATGCATGCAACTCATTGAAAGTTGTTCCATGTTCCCACGCATGCTTGGATTGTCGGGTGGTCGTTTCGGCTTCTCCAGTTTTCAGGCAATAAGGATACAACATTAAAACAGATTTAACTTTTATCTCTATGTCTTCTGCTGACAAGGTCTCAGAGAAGACAATCGACAGTTTCAATAGAATGCATATGATTTGGATAGATAGAATCTGAGGTAGAAGCATAGAGAGGTTAGGGTCCGATCACATTCACTTAGATTAAAAGATTCAAACATGAAGACATAGCTATAAGTGAATGCTGTAGAGGACAGAACACAAATATATGTATATATCAGTATAAGACCAACTCAACATTATGAAGATAGACACGAAGACAAATCAATGTTGAAGATAAACCAAATGCGAAGATTATGCAAATGTGGTACCAATAAAACACTTCAAACAAGAGTTTGGTGGTGGCGTTACCCACCGTATAGGAAGTATTAGACCCAGACACGGCGCACAATTATCGTGGCGCTCCGAAGTCAAATTTCGCGTTAATGTATTCACACATAGAATGTATGTCTTCATTGATTGAAGATACGTTACTTCGTGTGTTGCACGTCTAAGTCATCAAAATGCATCAGCGTTAGGATGTGTGTCCAATCACAGGACATTTGAGGATTCTAAGATATTTAGCTCACACCGCAACTTGCAAAACCTTTTCTCATCCAAGGGCTTTGTGAAGATATCTGTCAATTGCTCTTCAGTGTTGACGTGAATGATATCAATATCTTCCTTCATGACATGATCTCTGAGAAAGTGATGACGGATCTGAACGTGTTTTGTCTTCAAATGCTGAATAGGGTTGTTGGCAATCTTGATGGCGCTTTCATTGTCGCAGTAGAGTGGCACTTGCTTCAGATGGATGCCATAGTCCTTGAGTGTTTGCTTCATCCATAGAAGCTGAGCGCAGCAAGATCCAGCATCAATATATTTAGATTCAGCAGTGGAGAGAGACACACAGTTCTGCTTCTTTGAAGACCAACAGACAAGAGATCGTCCAAGAAAGTGACATGTGCCTGATGTGGACTTGCAATAAACCTTGTCACCAGCATAATCAGCATCTGAGAATCCAACTAGATTAAACTCTGAGCCCTTTGGATACCATAATCCTAGTGTTGGGGTGTAAGCCAAATATCAATGAATTCGCTTCACAGCTAAGTGATGTGACTCCTTTGGTGCCGCTTGGAATCGGGCATACATGCAAACGCTAAGCATTATATCTGGCCTAGATGCACATAAATAGAGTAAAGAACCAATCATGGAGCAGTATACCTTTTGATCGAACTCTTTACCATTGTCGTCGGGACCCAATTGACCTTTGGTTGGCATTGTCGTCGTGTACCCTTTGCAGTCTTGCATTCCAAACTTCTTCAGGCAATCTTTGAGGTATTTCTCTCGAGATATGAAGATGTCGTTGCTTTGGTGACGGATTTAAAGACCAAGAAAGAATTTCAGCTCACCCACCATGGACATCTAATATTGCTCTTGCATCATGTGTCCAAACTCATCACTGTATCTCTTGTAGTGCAGCCGAAGATAATGTCATCCACATAGATCTGGCATACAAACGGTTCACCATCGTATGTCTTCGTGAACATAGTGGGATCCAGGGAACCAGGTTTGAAGCCTTTTCTCTTCAGTAAGTCTTTGAGTGTGTCATACCAAGCGTGAGGGGCTTGTTTGAGGCCATATAGTGCCTTATTGAGCTTGTATAACATGTCAGGATGTCTTGGGTCTTCAAAGCACTCTTCACATCCATTTGGTACAGGAGGATGTTGTGATGGTTGGCATAGGCTAGCAGTATGCGAATGGCTTCAAGCCTAGCCACCGGAGAAAATGTTTCATCGAAGTCAATCCCTTCAACTTGAGTGTATCCTTGAGCAACTAGACGAGCCTTGTTTGTGACAACTTGACCATGCTCATCTTGTTTGTTGCGATAGATCCATTTGGTGCCTATGATGTTGTGCTTGCGAGGATCAGGACGCTTGACCAATTCCCACACATTGTTCAACTCGAACTGTTGAAGCTCTTCTTGCATAGCTTGAATCCATTCAGGTTCCATGAAGGCTTCAGCAACTTTCTTGGGTTCAGATATAGTGACAAATGCAAAGTGCCCACAGAAATTTGCTAGCTGTGTTGCTCTTGAACGAGTGAGTGGACCAGGTGCATTGATGCTATCAATTATCTTCTCAATCTATACTTCATTTGCAACACAGGGATGAACTGGACGAAGATTTTGCCCTTGCTGGCCATTGTCTTCTTCTTCAGCATTGGCTTTAGGCTGAGCAGTGTCTTCAGGTTGACTTGGTGCAGAAATTATAAGTTTTTCTTCAGCATGTGCCTCTGAAGGTATGATTTCTCCAGTACCCATAAGATTAATCAATTCACTAGGAGGGACTTCATATAGCACATTTGGCAGGTGCTCTCTTTGTGAGCCGTTAGTCTCATCGAACCGCACATCCACAGTTTCAACCACTTTATAGTGAAAGAGGTTGAAGACTCTGTAGGAGTGTGAATCCTTTCCATAGCCAAGCATAAAACCTTCATGTGCTTTCGGTGCAAATTTTGAAGTGTGATGTGGATCCTTGATCCAGCACCTAGCACCAAATACTCTGAAGTAACTGACATTTGGCTTCTTACCAGTTAGAAGCTCATAGGATGTCTTCTTTAGAAGCTTGTGAAGATAAACACGGTTGATGACATGGCATGCAGTATCAATGGCTTCAGGCCAAAACTTCCTTGGAGTCTTGTATTCATCAAGCATCGTCCGAGCCATCTCAATAAGTGTTCGGTTCTTGCGCTCCACGATGCCATTCTGCTGAGGTGTGTATGGAGCAGAGAACTCATGAGTGATGCCCAATGTATCAAGATAAGTGTCGAGGCCTGTGTTCTTGAACTCTGTGTTGTTGTCACTTCTGATGTGCTTGATCTTGATGCCATAGTTTGTCATGGCACGATTGGCGAATCGTCTGAAGACATCCTGCACTTCATTCTTGTAAAGGATTATATGCAGCCATGCGATCTTGAATAATCATCAACAATGACGAAGCCATAGAGGCAAGCAGTGGTATTAAGAGTAGAGTAGTGAGTAGGGCCAAGTAAGTCCATGTGAAGCAGCTCGAAGGGTTGAGATGTCGTCATGATTGTCTTCGAGGGATGCTTGGCCCTTGTCATCTTTCCAGCTTCGCATGCACCACACAGATGATCCTTCTTGAACTTGACGCCCTCGATGCCTACGACATGTTTCTTCTTCGCGAGTGTGTACAAGTTCCTCATGCCAGCATGCCCCAGCCTCCGATGCCAGAGCCAGCACTCTGAAGCTTTTGCTAGAAGACATACGGCCAACTGTGGTCCTGCTGAGAAATCTACCATGTACAAACCGTCCTTTCGATATCCTTCAAAGACTAGAGATTTGTCAGATTCCATTAGAACAAGGCAACGATATTTTCAAAATATCACAATCATGTTCAAGTCACAAAGAATTGAGACAGACATTAAGTTGAAACCAAGGGATTCAACAAGCATCACTTTATCCATGTGCTGATCCTTTGAGATTGCAACTCTACCTAGACCCAATACCTTGCTTTTACCAGTGTCAGCAAATGTGATGTGACTCTTGTCAGATGGACGTAAGGTTGAGTCCATGAGAAGACTTCGATCACTAGTCATGTGGTTAGTGCATCCACTGTCCATAATCCACTCAGAAGCCTTTGGTATCGTACCCTTGGCACCACGTGCCATGAAGCAGTAGGTGGGTGCAGAGTCATCCTCATCATTAGCATCAGCCTTGGTGACGAGGCCATTGTCTTCAGTGTTGAAGATGGACTTGGCGACGTATGCTGAAGCTAGAGCCAGGCTTGCAACGCCTGAATCAGATTCCTCTTCAGACTCCACCTCCACCTCCTCGGATGCAGACTCCTCCTCTGAATCCATCTCCTTGCCAACAAACGCACGAGCCTTGTCGGATGAGCTCTTCTTGTATGATGAAGACTTGGACGAAGACTTGGAAGAAGACTTTGAGGATTTCTTCTTGTTGTCATCAGAATCATATTCCTTAGTCTTGTTCTTCTTCTTGGTCTCATTGTCCCACTGTGGACACTCAGAGATGTAGTGCCAGGTTTCTTGCACTTGTGGCATGTTCTCTTCTTGTGATCACGAGTGGAAGCTTCATCATTTCTTGAGCTGGATCTTGAAGACTTTCTGAAGCCTTTCTTCTTGGTGAACTTCTGGAACTTCTTCACAAGCATGGCTAGCTCCTTTCCAATGTCTTCAGGATCCTTAGAACAGCTATCAGATTCTTCTTCATAAGAGGAAACAACCTTTGCCTTCAAAGCGCGAGTTCGGCCATAGTTGAGGCCATAGATATCTCTTTTCTCAGATTGCTGGAACTCATGTGTGTTGAGCCTCTCAAGTATGTCAGACGGATCGAGAGTCTTGAAGTCAGGGCGTTTTTGAATCATCAGGGCCAGGGTGTCGAATGAGCTGTCAAGCGATCTTAGAAGTGTCTGATGATTTCATGCTTGGTGATCTCAGTGGTGCCGAGTGCGTGAAGCTCATTTGTGATATCGGTGAGGCGATCAAATGTGAGCTGGACATTTTCATTGTCATTTATCTTGAAGCGGTTGAAGAGGTTGCGAATAACACCGATCCTTGAGTCTCTCTAGGTTGAGACGCCTTCGTTGACCTTGGAGAGCCAGTCCCATACTAGCTTCGAAGTTTCCAGAGCACTCACACGACCATATTGTCCTTTGGTCACATGACCACAGATGATGTTCTTGGCAGTCAAATCCAGTTGAATGAACTTCTTGACATGAGCAGGGGTGACACCTTGATACGTCTCCAACGTATCTATATTTTTTTATTGTTCCATGCTATTATATATTCTGTTTTGGATGTTTAATGGGCTTTATTATACACTTTTATATTATTTTTGGGACTAACCTACTAACCCAAGGCCAAGTGCAAATTGCTGTTTTTTGCCTATTTCAGTGTTTCGCAGAAAAGGAATATCAAACGGAGTCCAAACGGAATGAAACCTTCGGGAGAGTTATTTTAGAAACAAACGTGATCTAGAGGACTTGGAGTGGACGTCAAGAAACGAACGAGGAGGCCACGAGGCAGGGAGGCGCGCCTGCCCCCCTAGGCGCGCCCCACCCTCGTGGGCCCCTCGTAGCTCCACCGACCTACTTCTTCCTCCTATATATATCCACGTACCCCAAAAACATCCAGGAGCACCACGAAACCCTATTTCCACCGGCGCAACCTTCTATACCCGTGAGATCCCATCTTGGGGCCTTTTCCGACGCTCCGCCGGAGGGGGAATCGATCACGGAGGGCTTCTACATCAACACCATAGCCTCTCCAATGATGTGTGAGTAGTTTACCTCAGACCTTCGGGTCCATAGTTATTAGCTATATGGCTTCTTCTCTCTCTTTGGATCTCAATACAAAGTTCTCCTCGATCTTCTTGGAGATCTATTCGATGTAACTCTTTTTGCGGTGTGTTTGTCGAGATCCGATGAATTGTGGGTTTATGATCAAGATTATCTATGAACAATATTTGAATCTCCTCTGAATTCTTTTACGTATGATTGGTTATCTTTGCAATTCTCTTCGAATTATGAGTTTGGTTTGGCCTACTAGATTGATCTTTCTTGCAATGGGAGAAGTGCTTAGCTTTGGGTTCAATCTTGCGTTGCTTGATCCCAGTGATAGAAGGGGAAACGACATGTATTGTATTGTTGCCATCGAGGATAAAAAGATGGGGTTTATATCATATTGCTTGAGTTTATCCCTCTACATCATGTCATCTTGCCTAATGCGTTGCTCTGTTCTTATGAACTTAATACTCTAGATGCATGCTGGATAGCGATCGATGTGTGGAGTAATAGTAGTAGATGCAGGCAGGAGTCGGTCTACTTGTTGCGGACGTGATGCCTATATACATGATCATGCCTAGATACTCATAACTCTGCACTATTCTATCAATTGCTCGACAGTAATTTGTTCACCCACTATAATACTTATGCTATCTTGAGAGAAGCCACTAGTGAAACCTATGGCCCCGGGTCTATTTTCCATCATATAAGTTTCCAATCTATTTTTACTTTGCAATCTTTACTTTCAATCTTTATCATAAAAATACCAAAAATATTATCTTATCATCTTTATCAGATCTCACTTTTGCAAGTGGCCGTGAAGGGATTGACAACCCCTTTATCGCGTTGGTTGCAAGGTTCTTATTTGTTTGTGTAGGTACGAGGGACTTGCGTGTGGCCTCCTACTGGATTGATACCTTGGTTCTCAAAAACTGAGGGAAATACTTACGCTACTTTGCTGCATCACCCTTTCCTCTTCAAGGGAAAACCAACGCATGCTCAAGAGGTAGCACACCTTCACCGGCCTTGGGAACACCGTTCTTGATGACATACCAGAGGTCGACATCAATGGCTTCAAGATGCATATGCATCTTATTGTTCCAGTAGGGGTAATCAGTGCCATCAAAGACAGGGCACGCAGCGGAGACTTTGATTATCCCTGCAGTCGACGTAGCTAAAACTCCAGGTGGTTAAACCGAATCACACAGAACAAGGGAGCACCTTGCTCTGATACCAATTGAAAGTGCTAGTTATTGACTAGAGGGGGGGTGAATAGGCGATTTTTATGAACGTCTTCAAAACATGGTGGTTTTGAAGACAAACTGTAGAAGTAAACATATTGATATGCAGCAGAAGGTAGACTACACTAGACAAGCCATAGTCAAGTAAGCAATGAAGTGAAAGCACGAAGACTAATAGCAGCTAGGTGGTATGGATCAGGATGGAAGATAGTACAAAGCCAATTAACAACAGTCTTCACACAGTGAAGCCAATCAGATCATGCAATCAGGCAATGACTTCACGAAGACAAACTGTATGTAAAGAGAGGTAAGAGATAGAACCAGTTGCTTGGTGAGGACAATGATTTGTTGGACTAGTTCCAGTTGCTGTGACAACTGTACGTCTGGTTAGGGAGGCTGAAATTCAACTCAGAAGACCACGTCTTCACCTTATTCCCCTTGAGCTAAGGACACTTAGTCCTCGCCCAATCACTCTGGTAAGCCTTCAAGGTAGACTTCCAAACTTTCACAGACTTCGTTCACCGGTGATCCAAAATGACTCTTGGATGCTCAAAACGCGACGCCTAACCGGCTGGAGGATTCACAGTCCTCAAGTGTAACAAGTCTTCAGGCCAAGCGGACAGAAAGACTTCAGTGATGCCTAACACTCTTTGGCTCTGGGTGTTTTGGGCTTTGTCCTCGCAATGATCTTTCTCTCAAAAGCTTCGGAGGTGGGTTGCTCTCAACCGACAAAAGTCGTGCACTAACTCTGAGAAGCCACCAATTTATAGCCAGGAGGCAACCCGACCTGATTTTTCCGAAATGACCCTGGGTCACTAAGGAACTGACAAGTGTCCAATGGTCAGATTTCAAACACACGCGGCAGCTTGACTTGGGCTACAAGTAAAGCTGACTCATCTAGCTCTGGATAAGATTTGCTCTCATTGTCTTCGCTCGAAGACATAGAATTTGGTTGAGCATCACTTTAGTCACTCTGACTTTGTTCACTTGGACCCCACTTAACAGTGCGGTGGTTCCTATGACTCAACAAAGAAGAAAAGGAAACTACGAAACAACTATGTCTTCGCACTCCATGGTCTTCATGTAAATGTCTTCTTGAGTCATAACCTTCGTTCTGAATATCTTCACAGACCACCATTGTCTTCAATGTCTTCACACATTTTTAGGGGTCATCTCTGGTAGGTAAACCAAATCAACGTGGGACTACTACCTGTGTTATCCTGCAATTCTCACAAACACATTAGTCCCTCAACCAAGTTTGTCGTCAATACTCCAAAACCAATTAGGGGTGGCACTAGATGCAATTACAAGGTTTACCCCTACTTTTCGAATATACTCGTTCCTGTCCAAACCACTTTGCTTCTCTTGTGTTTTTGCCCTTCCGTCTCAATTCCGTCTAGTCAAAAGCATTTGACCGTCAGAGCGACATTTTTCTGGACCATTTTGGCCCTCCTTCCAACTTCAGTTAAGAATCAAAGAAAAAACAATGTGACGCTTACATGTGGGACCCAACTAAATGCAAATGAAAAAAAAAGAAAAACATACAGTCTCTCTCTCCCTCCCGAAACACCTCACTTTCCCAATCCTGATGTCGCCGCACCCATGCCGCCGGCGTCACATGACCTACCGTCGGCACCCCCCACTACCACTTCCCTCTCCCACCCCAGACACCACCCAGCTCTGCCGACCGGCGCGCTGAGGGACTGCATGGTGGGGGAGGCCGACCTCTCGCCAGCGGGCGCCTCCGATGAGCACACGCTGGACCTCGAGGCCACTGTGTTCGTCCGTGATGGATGTGGCAGAGGCAGCACCACCGCAAGGCGTGCATGAGGTCTCGATCCGACGCGTCGCTGGAGGTAGTTGGCGGTGAGGTTTGGCTGGACTGCCCGAGATTCGACGCGGATGGCCAGAGCCGCCGGGACAAGGTGGGTCCAGGGACGGGCGCGCGGTGATCCTTGGGCAAGGAGCGGCTGCGTGATGCAGGGGAGGCCAGGATTGGCACGGGGCATGGGGCGCGGTGGAGACGGCAGATTCGGCCGCGGGAGGCTCGAGCTAGACTGGATCTGGCCGGGATGGAGGTTGGGGAGGCACTGGCGACCGGCGGCGGGCATATGGGCAGCAGCTGCTTGTCCCGCGGCTCGAGGTCAGGCAGGCACCGGCGTGGGTGACCGGCTACGGGGTGAGCCGGGGAGCCATGCCGGAGCTAGGGGAGGAAGAAGACAGGAAGGGGGATGGGGGCGTGGGTCCCAGAGGGAAGAGAAAGGGAATGCTTTTTGTCTCTTGCATTTAATTGGGTCCCACATGTAAGTGTAACATTGTTTTTTTTCTTTGATTTTTAACTGGAGTTGTAAGGAGGGGCAAAATTGTCCAGAAAAATGTCTCTCTAACAGTTAAACGCCTTTGACCAGACGGAATTGAGACGAAAGGGCAAAAACACAAGAGAAGCAAAGTGGTTTGGGCAGGAACGAGTATATTCAAAAAGTAGGGGTAAACCTGTCGAGTGTGACCCAACTAAGGGCATAATATCAATTATCCCTTTTTCATTTTACACTCTGAACATTTTATGAATACATGGTATACATTTGCACACACAGATCGATCATTTTTCGAGTACACATTGAATATTATTCAAATACAAGTTAATTTCATTTCCATATACATGTTGACATTTTTCAAACACATGTTTACCACTTTTGAATACCCGTGGAAGTTTTACATATACATATTGAACATTTTTTCATACACAATAAATATGTTATAAATACATGCTTAACATTGTTTTTAATACATGATGGCCATTTTCTATATAGCAGAAACATTTTTCCAATATTTGAAACTTTTTTGGAGAGTACATGAAAATTTATTAAGTGATATTTTTTACAATGGCGCAAACACTTTTAAAAATTTCATGACCAAAATTTTAGATGTGTGACTGTTCTAAAAATGAATGATTTAAAAAAATGTGAACAAATTGTTTACACTGCATGAATAATTTTGAAATGCATGATGAATTTAGTTTTGGAAATATAAATAAATGTAAGAACAGAAAAACAAAGTAAGTAAATATGCAGAAGAGGACGTGAGCTGGTGAGCGACGAGCGCTCCTCCCACAATGAGCCAGCCCATCTAGGAGTCGCTTGAACCGATATTGCTAGTGTGTCCATATCTGAAATCACTAATTAAAGGGTACCCTTTAGAAATGTCACTCCCATCTTCTATGGTGGTGACAAGTGGCGCATTATAGGTGCAACACATGTCAGAACCTTGGAGCTTTGTGCTATTTCTCTACATTCATTTTCGCCAAATGTTTTATCTCTTGAACCATGCAACCGAATCACGAACCATTTTCACTATTGCGTGTGCGGTCGAATCACGAACCATTTTCACTATTGCATTTCTCGCGTCAATATCTTCGAAATTAGACCCCATGTTGACAGATTTGGTCTGATTTCATTTTGAAAAACCAGGAACCAAAAAACTGAAAATAAAAAAACTGAAAACCAAAAAAATGAACATCGAAAGCGAAAAAGAACGGAAACAAATAAAATGGGAAGAACGGTTCTGCTTCACGCCTCATCAAAATTGTGATTTCTACTTTTTGAAAAGCACATATATGCTTCGCGCGAAAGCACATATGTGCTTCACCGAAAAGTACAACTGTGTATTTCATCAATATTTATTTTTCAGGAAGCGTAGTTGTGCTTCCTCATGAAGCACAACCGTGCTTATTATTTTTTAGGGGGAAAGTACAACCGTGCTTTCTCGCATGGTTTGCTACATGAGAGGAAAGAAACAAGGAAACTGATTTTTTTTTAAGAAAACCTAAAAAACTAAAAATTGTTGCTCCCGTGGAGAAGATGCAGAAATAGTGATCTGTAGCTAGCTACCACGGTGGAAAAACTCAGCATGGATTGTGGCCTCCCTATGAATACCACAATCAGCCAGGGTCCATGGATCCTGCAGGCATTTGCCACCGTAGACTAACCCCCACAAGAGTCCATTAGCTTCTTCCTCGCCTGGATCTTACTCCTGACGGCAGCGACCGTGTCGGAGCTTGCCACATCAAGGGTGATGGTCTCACCTGCGAAGATCCTGACAAAGATCTGCATCTTCTCCACGGAGGCTGAACCTATTCTTGTTTCAAAAGGTGGCAACGGGTGTGCTTCCTGAACGAACCACCTCTTGAATGCATCCATCAGCGCAGTCTTCGAATTGTCAACAACCGCTCGCAGTAGCGCAACAGCCTGTAAGAGATTGACACACAGTATTATTCAGAAAGAACTATACAACAACTGTGAAGGCATGTATTATATCTAGACTTGCCTCTTGATTGCTGATAGCAATGTCCATCTCCATCAGGTCTCTCTTGTACCAATGCTTCAGCACTGACACGGCAGAAGCCTGATATATATGCAGGTCGTCGTCAACAACATAGGTGTGATCGCGGGCAAACTCACATGAATTACATGATCTTTTATTCTTGTTCCCGCAGGAGCAGCCTATCTTGGACAGTGCAAGGCTCGGGTCCAGCAGCGCCTTTATGTCACCGAAGCAGGGTCCCGTCAAGAATCCAGCCGCGTGTAGATCGGCAGCGCTGCTGTAAAGATTGTTGAAACTGCCGCACAGATGAGAGGTGCCGGCCAGGTTCTTCAGGGTGCATCCCATCGGGTAGGTCAGGAAGCCGAGGAGCAGGTCCACGAACTCGTGCTTGCACTCTGCATACATGACCTTCCTGTCCTTCCTGTCGAACAAAAGCTTGATGAAGACCAGCGGATGCGATCCGGAACCTGTAGGATCATTGGTTTCTTGATGACGAAGCTTGTGAATCGTCAGTAAGAGCTCTGGGAGTAATGATCTTTTTGCCAAAGCTTTTGCCAGAGCTAGGCGAACAGGATCTTTTTCTTTCGCGAGAAACACGTCGGTGAATATGGTGGTGGATGAGATACAGGTCTTCAGCAAGGAAACCACCTGATATTTATGCAAACAATTAATAGGTAAGTATCGAATTCAGTTTGGGTGTTCGTTTGCTCAGTTTCCTGAAATTTTCCTGCCACTTCCAACTTTAACCCTTTACATCGACATCATCGGTTACATATAAACTAGTACTCCCTCTATAAAGAAACATAAGAGCGTTTAGGTAACAATTTTAGTGATCTAAACACTCTTATATTTCTTTACGGAGGGAGTATTTCAAAAACATTTCAGTAAACTACACACCTTCTAAAAGAGCAATCTTCAGCTTAATTAGTATTTTACTGTATGTTGAATTTTTTCAAGAATTAGCAAAAGAATTTAGGTTACCTCGGCCCATCCAACGTCTACGTCCACCTCCTCGTAGCCGTGTCTGATCCCATCTGCGCTGAGCCCCCTTAGAAGAGGCACCACGTTACTCGTCGACGCCTGTTTGATCACCAAGTCGTCGCTGATAACAAAACGTTCTTTCCAGTTGGAACACCTCTTTGCGTGGTGTTTGGTTGTAGACATGCAACAGCCTAGCCATGGCTACCTCCCAGCACCTGCAACTCTGCCTGTGTCTCTGTGGTGTCACATGCTTTTCCACAAAATGAGTACACGCTGAGCAGCCAAAACGAGTGTACCTGCAAGTGTATAACAGAATTTTAATGCATATAACCAATGCAACAATATCAATCTTGTAATATGAAGAAATCCAGTTTAGCTACTCCCTACGTAGAGAAATATAAAAGCATTTAGATCACTAAAAGTAGTCTTTGGATCAGTTGATTTCCGCAGGAAGGAAGCAGCAGCTTGCAACATAAGCCCTCTAGGTCTATCTTAAGATGACAGGTGACCTCGTTATCTATCTTAGAAGTGTGGGGGTGCAAGTTCTTGGAAAAAAATGTTCACGGCCGGGGTTAGAGAGATGGCCGAGGGCGGCAACAGCAGGCGGTTAGGCCGGTGGTGGTAGATCGGCAGTTCGAGGTAGAAGATGAGCAGTGAAACCGTTTTGGAGGTTGAAGAAGCTGATCTAGCCGTCCAACTAGCATCTGACGGCTCACAATGAATTGACTGACCCAAATTTGTTTTTCAGTCACCTGACATCTCTAGCCAGTCCTGAAGAAATCCTAGTTGTATTTTTTTTTCGAGAACTTCCTAGCTGTAAATGGGTCGCATGAAGTCCAACCAGTATAACACGAAGAAAAAGAATGAGATGCAGACCCGAATTCGTCCTTGTGCGTTGGCCTGTGAAGCGTGCCATGGCAGGCGTTAACCTTCAACAGTTGGGCTTCGCGGAGGCGGTCGGCGCTGCCGCAGAGGTTTGCCAAGCAGCCTGTCGAGGACGCTCCTGCAGCGAGCTGAACGGCAGATAGGGGCAGCGTGAGGAATGCCAGGATAACATCGACGAAGTATGGTCGTTTTGCTAGACTTTTGGAGGGCAAGCGATAAACCAAAGGAATACGAGACGGTAGTATATATGTAGAGTCCCAAGAGTCTTTGCCCTGCAACGGTTCACGTGCACGCAGTTGTTGTGCGCGGCTCGGCCTCTTCGGGTTCCCCGGCCGCCGTTACATCTCCGGCTGACTCCGAATTCCCAAGTCGTCATATCCTAATCACTGGGCATTCCCCATGCCGAGTGCTACTGGTGCTTAACCACGTTATTCTTCTTGCCAACCCACCCCTTCGTCTCTTGGAATCCATCTGAACCAGTAGTGTACTGAATCCACCCCTTTGCCCGTTCAGCATCCACTCCTTCGTTCTAAAAGAAACCGTCGAGGAACCGGAAGAGGTCTACTCCCTCCGTCCGGTAAAGAGTGTACATCTAATTTCAAAATTTGTTTACAAAAAAGTGTACTTCTATCTTTCCAATACACTTTAAAGTAGAAATAAATACTTCTCTCTCATCACACGGTAATCAAGACCAATAACAATCTACACATGGTCTTCTTAATTTCTACATGCACTTAGCTCATTGGGGGTTGGGTAATTAAAGAGAGAAGAGATGATGGCTTGCATCTTTTCAATGCATTTTTTACTCAACTCCATAATTTTTCCTAAAATTTCTAGATGTACACTGTTCACCGGATGGAGGGAGTACATGGGTATGGCACCATATAGCTCGTCTTAGAATTTTCTAGGGCCAAAGACATGCCGCAGCTGCCATCCTTAGAGCAACTCCAACGGGCCGACCCAAACGGACGGCGATTGCCGCCCGGCGTCCGCCCTGTTTTTCATATGGGTCGGCAGCGTGCCCAACGCGCCGACCCATATGTGCAGGCGTGGCCGGCTGGCCGCCCAATTTTGCATTGCATTCAACATATTGTGAAATGAAAATTTAACAAACAAAATAGTCCGCCCAAATAAATAGTATAGTTTACAGGCCAAATAAAAATAAAAATGTTTCACATAGTTTTACAAACGAATAAAAGAAGATACATCTATTGGTTGCCAACATGAGTCCACATATGCTCAACCAAATCATTTTGCAGTTGCACGTGAGTTTCCCAATCACGCATGTCTTCATGAAACTGAATGAACTGCTCAAATGTTGCCGCTACTCCATGCTCAGGCACAACATTCTCACCCTGAAACTGAAAGCCTTGATCGTACAGACGTTCCGGGCGCTCGTCTTCTACGATCATATTGTGCATGATCACACAAGCAGTCATCACCTCCCATATTTTCTGCGTGCTCCAAGTATTAGCAGGATACCGAACGATGCCCCATCGAGATTGCAAAACACCAAAGGCACGCTCGACAACCTTTCTAGCACTCTCTTGCTCTTGGGCAAATCTTTTCCTTTTCTCTCCAACAGGGTTGGGTATTGTCTTTACAATAGTGGTCCACTGAGGATAGATACCGTCACCCAAATAGTACCCTTTGTCGTAGTTGTGGTCGTTGACAGTAAAGTTCACCGGTGTGTTGTTGCCTTCGGCAAGCCTAGCAAACACCG
Source organism: Triticum aestivum (assembly GCF_018294505.1). Classification (NCBI taxonomy): domain Eukaryota; kingdom Viridiplantae; phylum Streptophyta; class Magnoliopsida; order Poales; family Poaceae; genus Triticum; species Triticum aestivum. The sequence goes on from NC_057805.1 coordinate 499,744,637, forward strand.
GCGAGCGCGGAAGCACGTTGATATCATTGTGTGATCCAGCCATGCCAAAGAAAGAGTGCCAGATCCAGAGATCTTGAGACGCCACGGCCTCTAGTATGACAGTGCAAGCCCTGACATGTCCCTTATACTGCCCTTGCCAAGCAGAAGGGCAGTTCTCACTACAGCACAACACTTGTTTCGGGGCAGTTAACTGCCGGGAGAAGTATCTAAACAAGGGCAAATTTACTGCCGGGGCATCTGTAACAGCCGGTAGAACTAGCTCACGGCGGTGCAACTACCGCCAGAACTTGAGGAACAAAGGCAAACAAACTGCCGGTACACTTGGGGGCGCCCTATCTGCCTGGAGAAGCCTACTACGGCCCATTATCTGCCGGTGTTCGCTTTTGGCGCGAGAGTAAAATACAGTTTGGGCCTAAGCGCGCGCAAGTGAGGAAAAGCGCGCGAGAGACAAAAAAAGCCCAAAAGAACTACTACCTCGTGCCCTACCTCCAGACCGCAGCCACCCCAAATCCCTCGTGCCCTACCTGACCGCAGCCGCCGCCCCCAAATCTGACCGGCGCCAGCGTCCCCCACCACCGCAGCCCCGCCGCCGCCGGCGTCCCCCACCACCGCAGCTCCGCCACCGTCCCGAGCCACCCTCCCCCCCCCGGCCGCACCCAGCCACCCCAGCGCCGTTGGCCGCCCTAAATCCTAGTACTGCCGGCGGCGGCCCCCACCACCACAGCCCCGCCGCCTCTTCCAGCCACCCCACCGCCGCCGACCGTCGTCCACCCAGACGGAGTCAGTCTTTGGCCCCAACAACCGCCCAGCAGCGCCGCAGCACCCCCACGGACCGAGGAGTTGAGCACCGAGCGGGACCGCTTCCTCTACGTCCTCTCCGATCCTCCAAGCAGCGGGCGTCCCTCTTCTCCGGCGAGCAGCTCACTGCCACGTCAACATCCTCTCCATTTCCCCAAGCAGCGGAGCGTCCCTCTTCTTCGGCGAGCAGTTCTGCCACCTCAACATCAACATCCTCTCTGTGGACAGGGCTGCCTCCTGAACATCCTCTGTCTGAGCATTTGGTGAGATTTCTTTGCTGCCTGGGTTTGGTATAAATTGTGTACCTGCAAATGAGATTCAATTCTGACTTGTACAATTGTTACCATTTCAATCTGTGAACTTGGCAGATGGTTCAATGCTAACTTGCAAAAATGTTAGATGGGTTAGTTTAATCTGTGTACTAGGCACTCAGTTATAGTTTTTACAACACTTCTTTTTGTGTTTAGTTGATGCCTCAAAGTTGTAGCATGTGGACAGAACAAGTGCTCTGTTTTTTATCATATAGATGCCTGTTTTCATATAGATGCAAAGTTGTAGCATGTGGACAGAACAAGTGCTCTGTTTTTATCATATGGATGCCTCCTCAACCCTTGTTTCTACAACACTTCTTTGTTTATGTTTCACGAAATCAGATTTGTGTATTCCTTAAAAAAATCAGATTTGTGGACATAACAAGTGCTTCGTTTTTATCACATAGATAATAATATTCTTACTACTATTTTAGTTTTTGCAGTTCCTGAAATGACATCTTTCAATTGAATATTTATTCTATTATGCCAGATTGCATTCTTGGTCCGTATTGTATTTGTCCTTGCTTGTATTAGATATGAATGGCATGCATTTTGTCACTAGATTTCCCCCATTAATAGAAGTATACTTTATTTTGTATGTTAGGTAAATATAGTGAATTTGGATGGATAAAGCTAGAAACACACAAGCATATATTGACAGGGTAGCGAAATTCATAGAGTTTGCTTTTACTCATTCAGCAAGAGGGAATGCTATATTATGTCCTTGTAGAAAATGCTTGAACTGTTGTTGGTTTGAAGCTAGTGATGTGTATGAACACTTATTATATCATGGGTTTATTAGTGGGTACAAAAGATGGATATATCATGGGGAGGCATCATCATCTCTTGCATCTGATAGTGACCATGATCCGGTCCAACTTGATGATGTTCAAGAGGAGAATGACCTAGATAATTATGATGAGATGTTCGAAATGATTCAAGATATGGCACACCTAATTGGGGATTTGGGTGATAGTGGCGGCGGGGAGGATCCAATTCACGAGGATGTAGAGCCTGGGAGTGTTGACCCTCTTCTAGAAAGGAAAAAGAAGCATGAGGCAGATGCTTTTCGACAATTCATAGCTGATGATGATGAGGAGCTTTATCCAGGATGCACAACCTTTTCAAAACTATGTTTCGTTGTTAGGTTACTACATACCAAATCTCTTGGAGGTTGGAGCGATAAAAGCTTTGACATGATGCTAGAGTTGCTAAAAGAGGCCTTCCCAACAGCAAAGCTACCCAAAAACTTTTATGAAGCTAAGAAAATGATAAAATGTCTTGAGCTGGGTTATATTAAAATTCATGCATGTGAGAATGATTGCATTCTGTTTTGGAAGGAGCATGCAGATAAAGATATTTGTCCTACATGCAAAACTTCTCGGTGGAAATCTGAAAAGAACAACCTTGATGGGAAACGTGTACACAAGGTCCCAAGGAAGGTTCTTCGTTATTTTCCAATAAAGAAGAGGCTACAACGCCTGTTCGTGTCCCCGAAGAGTGCAACAGATTGCAAATGGCATGATGAAGAACGCACAAGAGATGGACTAATAAGGCATACAGCAGATGCACCTGCTTGGAAGGACTTTGATGCCAAATATCCTAAGTTTGCCGAAGATAGTCGCAACATTAGGCTGCTTATATGTGCTGATGGTTTTAATCCATTTAGGACAATGAATTTATCATGTACTGTTTGGCCTGTTGTAGCAATTTCGTTGAATCTTCCTCCTTGGTTGTGCATGAAGCAACAAAATTTCATCCTATCTCTGCTAATTCCTGGTCCAAAGTCACCTGGGAGAGATATAGATGTGTTCCTTGAACCACTTATTGATGATTTGAACTCGCTATTTGAGGAGGGTGTTAGAACCTATGATGCCTCGACCGGTAAACCCTTCAACCTCCATGCTGCTGTATTATCAACTACATCTGACCTCCCAGGCTGATGCACTCTATCTGGTATTGTAACCTCGGGTGAATTTGGTTGTCCATTGTGCGGCTCAGAGACTTGCTCTCTTCGGCTGAAGGAAGGCAAGAAATTTTGCTATATGAATCATAGAAGGTTTCTTGATCCAAACCATGAATACAGATTTGATGAGGACTCCTTTGATGGTGGTGTGGAGTTAGGGGCAGCACCTGTACCACTTACCGGAGAGGAAGTTTTGGCCGTCACTGAAAATATGAAGACTGTTTTTGCAAAGAACCCTTCCGGGAAAACAACCACCAAGAAGCGCAAGGTTGGCGAACCACCAATAGTTCGGAAAAGAAAATCCATATGGTTTAGGTTGCGATACTGGAAAGACTTGTTGCAGCCTCATAATCTTGATGCAATGCATATTGAAAAGAATGTATGTGAAAACATAATTAACACACTTTTAGGCATGGATAAGAAATCAAAAGCTAATTATGCTTCTCGTAAAGATCTATAGCATCTAGGAATAAGGAAAGCTCTCCAACCTGTCCCAGCTGGTGAAGAATTTGATTTGCCTGCTGCACCCTATGCAATGGTCAATGAAAATAAGAAATTGTTTTGCCAAGTTTTGAAGAGAGCTAGGTTCCCTGATGGTTGTGCATCTGATATACGCCGCAATGGCCTTGTCAAGCAGAAGAAGATCACTGGGTTGAAGAGCCACGACAATCATATTCTTTTGCAGCAATTGCTTCCGCTAGCTGTTCGGAACACACTGCCAAAGGAAGTCGCCATTGCATTGGTTCGTGTCAGCAGATTCTTCAAGCAAATATATTCTCCTGTCATTTCCATAAGTGATATGGAGAAGCTAGAAGGAGAAATAGCTGAGACCTTGTGCATTCCTGAGACCATATTTTTGCCATCATTTTTTGATCTTATGGTTCACTTGATGGTTCATCTTCCAACCCAAGTGAGGCTATGGGGCCCACTAAAGTACAGCAGCATGTATCCGGTAGAAAGTTCATCCCTAAACCTATTTTCTGGGTATCATATGGTTTCTTTCCCATCTCCAAAATAATCTGATATATGTTATGTATATACTATATAGGTATAATATGAAGCTAAAGGGGTTTGTTCGTACCAAGAGCCATCCCGAGGGGTCAATTGCAGAGGGCTATGTGTTTGATGAGTCCCTTGCATACTGTTCCCGTTATTTACAAGGATGTGAGACTAGATTTAATAGAAAATGCATAACTGATGTCCCTGAGGCCAATGTATCTACTATGCCATTCTTTACCAACAAGGGTCGATTTTTGGCTGGAAAGCATGTAGTGTCTTGGATCACAAGTCATGGCTGCAAGCACATCGATATGTTTTGTTTAATTATGATAACATAGATCCATACTCGAGGTATGTTATTCTAAGAATTGTTATCATTTGAGCCTATGAACGATATTTGTCATAGTGCTGAACTTTTGTACTTAACTCCTGCAGCAAGTATGATGCCTATTTGTCTTCAATTGGCCATGGGACTAAGTTAGAGATTAGTCGCACTCGCCATGTGAAATTCCATGAGTGGTTTAAATCCCATGTGGCACAACTAATTGCGAATGGTGAAGATATTTCTGAAGAGATTCGAACTTTAGCTAATGGGCCCTTCTCAGCTGCAAGGAAATGTAATAGCTATGCCATAGATGGGTACAATTTCCACACGAAGTCCTATGATGAGGGTAGACCTACCCAAAGCAGTGGGGTTGCTCTTGTCTCTCAAATTCTGTCCCCCTCATGTGAAGATAGTGAAAATCTTATGGTCACAAATAAAATATATTATGGTGTGATAACCGAAATTCTTGAGTTAAATTATAACAACAAAGGAAGTATTGTGCTTTTCAAATGTGATTGGGTTGACAACCGTGCACAAGACAAGTGGGTTCAAGTTGATTATTTGGGTGTCACGCGTGTGAACTTCAAGCATTTACTCAAGTCTAATGAACCTTTCATTTTGGCATCTCAAGCAACTCAAGTGTACTATGTGCAAGATGATCTTGATATAGATTGGTGTTTTGTTAGAAGTTTTCCACATCCACGAGACCTTTATGATATGTTTGAAGCGGAAGATGGTGCTTATGACCAGCATGATGCACCTAGAGTACCAATCCTGATCGTACAGACGTTCCGGGCGCTCGTCTTCTACGATCATATTATGCATGATCACACAAGCAGTCATCACCTCCCATATTTTCTGCGTGCTCCAAGTATTAGCAGGATACCGAACGATGCCCCATCGAGATTGCAAAACACCAAAGGCACGCTCAACATCCTTTCTAACACTCTCTTGCTCTTGGGCAAATCTTTTCCTTTTCTCTCCAACAGGGTTGGGTATTGTCTTTACAATAGTGGTCCTGAGGATAGATACCGTCACCCAAATAGTACCCTTTGTCGTAGTTGTGGCCGTTGACAGTAAAGTTCACCGGTGGGCTGTTGCCTTCGGCAAGCCTAGCAAACACCGGCGAGCGCTGAAGCACGTTGATATCATTGTGTGATCCAGCCATGCCAAAGAAAGAGTGCCAGATCCAGAGATCTTGAGACGCCACGGCCTCTAGTATGACAGTGCAAGCCCTGACATGTCCCTTATACTGCCCTTGCCAAGCAGAAGGGCAGTTCTTCCACTCCCAGTGCATGCAGTCTATGCTGCCAAGCATCCCCGGGAAGCCCCTGCTAGCATTCATCGCCAACAAACGGGCTGTACCTGCAGCTGTCGGCTCTCTCAAGTACTCAGGGCCAAACACAACAATCACAGCCTTGCAGAACTTATACAGGGACTCTAGGCATGTAGACTCGCTCATACGGACGTACTCGTCAATGAGATCACCGGGCACTCCGTATGCAAGCATTTGGATGGCGGCAGTGCATTTCTGATAAGAGGATAAACCAATCTTGCCGACGGCATCCTCTTTGCACTCGAAGTAGTCATCATAGCCGACCACTCCCTCTCTAATACGGTTGAAAACATGCCTACTCATACGGAACCGGCGGCGGAATTTCTGATGTTTGAACAACGGGTTTGTTGTATCAAAGTAGTCCTTCCAGAGAAGGAAATGCCCACTCTCTCGGTTACGATTCAACGCCGGAAGGTGGCCCGGAATGGAGCCACGGAACAACGGCCGCTGGTTGTTGAGGTGGTGATGGACCAACACGGCAGCCAATATCTCCTCCTCGTTGTCGGACGACGAATCGTCGGAGTCGCAAATGAAATTGTGGAAAAAGAACTCGTCGGCGGAGTCCATTTTCGTACCTTGGCAAACTGTCGAACCGCTTGCGGGCGTCGAAGAAGGAGACGGCCGGCGAGGGGAGACGCGGCGCCCACAGACCAGCTAGCTGCCCGGCCGGCGTCCGACGAGTGTGACGGCGTCCGACGAGCGTGCCGGTCGTATGTGGCGGGGGCGGCGAGGCGTCTTCTTGGTCGCGGGCGGCTGTGCGGTGGGGGAAGCGGCGGCGGGAACTAGTTTGCTCCCCCGGCGGCGGCGGGCGACTGGGGGCAGGGCGGCGTTGCTAGGCGGATATGGAGGCGGCGGCAGCTGGAAGAGTCGCCGCAAAAATGGGTGGCGGCGTCGGTGATGGAGGAGGCGGGGGGCGAGGGTTGCTTGTTGGCCGGGGGGAGGGAGGCCAATGTGCCACAGACCAGCGGGCCCGGGGACAGGAGTAGGCGACCGTGCGCGCGTCCGCGCTGACGCAAATCAAGCTCAAAAATGGGTCAGGAATGGGTCGCCCGCGGACGAAAAACGGACGCGCGTCCGTTTGGGTCGGCGCGTTGGGCCGCCTTTTCTGTCCGCGCCGACCCAAACGGACGGCCGCGGACGAAATGGGTCGCCCCATTGGGGTTGCTCTTATTGCCTGGTCGAAGACCGAAGGTATGTAATAGACGATGATCTGCAGATGCATCAGGCTGGTCATAGTGGAGAGTAATTTAGACTAATAACATGGTCTATGTTACTACCTTTATAGTGGTAGTGTCATATGTGTGGTAACGTAGATGTGTTCATTTATTACTTTATAAACTCATTTTGCATTGGGAAGCATTATGTGATGGTAACATATTGGCCCCTCCTAATGCTCCACCTTGTACAGATGCTAAGGCTGCCATGTAGGCAAAAGGTCTGATGTGGCAAGGTTATTAAGAGAAGAGAGATGAGTGTGCTGACCACATGAAAAAACAATGTCAAGCACGAGAACCTAGGAAAAACATTTAAATGGAAGAATTCCACCAATACATGAAGAACTTTAGTTGCAAAATCATTAAATGAAGGATTCTTAGTACCAACAAGTTAAGCGCTATGCATTGAAAGCTTTACTTGCTAAAGTTTTTAATGTGCTTAGCACCTCAGGCTGGTCGTAATGGGAGTGTCATATGTAGTATCATGCATGTTAACTAAGCAATTTTGATGAGGTGACATAGAATTAAATAAAGAAATAGAGGCTTGAGTATCATATCATGATACTGTATCATATTAAATGATGTGCTACTTTGCGTCATGCATGACAATAAATATAGTCCTATATGATACTAACATATGATACCACTATGCATTAGGGAGGTACAGTATCATACACTAGTATCATATAAATGATATTAGTACTACTCCCTCCTTTCCTGTTTATAAGGCTCAATTCAAAAATCTCACCAACCAAGGTAGATTGTGAGTGGTGAAATATTTTTTGTAGTTTGCAAAAATACTTAATTAATGCACCCATTTTCCTTTAAAAAATATGTTTATCAATGCATTAGTTGCAATGCATGACCAATAAATGACAAAGAAGCTTTACATGCATTGGTGTGTTTTGTCATAATCCTTGCATGCAAAGAGTTAGTGTACATTGAAATCTGAACATGTGATGGGAAGTAGTAGAAATGAGACTTATAAAACGGAAATACGGAAATTTTGAGATGAAAAGAGGGAGTATATGATATTCCCCATTACAACCAGCCTCATGTAAGCACCAATGCATTGGAAGTAGTCTTAAATGTTACTCTATTTGCCTCTCTCCTCATTAACTACTTGCCACCTCATCATTTTTGCTTAGGCTGGCCATAGTGGGGGTAACATAAGTAGTATCATGCACTTGGGACTCGCAAACATGCTTATGTGGCAGGCAATTAAAGAAGAGAGAGATGGTTATAGTAACATAGGTAGATACCGTAACATAATAAATGTGATGCTACTATGTGTCATGCATGACAATAAATAAGACCATCTATGATACTAATCAATGATACTATGCACTATAGAGGTAGTAACATAGACTAGTAACATATGCATGTTACTAGTCTAAGTTACTCCCCACTATGACCAGCCTTTATGTGGCATCTATGTTACTACTTAGAGCATGGTTAATAGTATAGCCAACTGATGGCTATAAGCTATTGCCATGTCATCTATAGCCCATCTTATAGCCAATATGTACAATAATTGATTAGAAGAGTGTACTACTTTTTTATTATATGGCCCACCTTTCACTCTCACAAAGTGCCTAGGAGCACGTGCTAGAGCTGGCTCTTCACCAAGAGCCCGCTTACCTTCTCTCTTCTCTTTTCTTTCCTCCAACTAAGCAATAATATACTAGTTTATTTCTTATAGCCAACTGACTCAGCTCTATTGTACTTGCTCTTATGTTACTCCCACTATGACCAGCCACAGGCCTCCGAGATGGCGGTGTCGAAGCACTGGTGTAGGAGAGACAAGGCTAACGTGGTTGAGATGGACATCACATTCGGGATACCGGAGGTAAGCTAGCTGAGATTGCAAGTAATGTAGAACAATTACTATATCCAGCTTGCTGAGGTTTTTGTCAATGATTTTGTTGTCTCTTGCAGGTTGTTGGGTTGCTGGGGGCGGTGCTCACCTCGGAGACGGCGCTGACCGATGTGTTCATCAAAAGGCTGGAGGAACCACCTGCCCCGATCGACAAATGTGAAGGTCGAATGGGAGTGACAGAGGCGGTTTGCTAGTTCACCGTCTTCATAACAAATTTGGCGTTGTGTCAATAATAAAATTGGCGACCGAGATGACGACACTTGCCATTGTACATTGTCACAGATCTTTCTCTCTCTCTCTCAATAGGCTTTCGCTCCGCTTTATAGACATTGTCACAGATCTAGTTCGTGTTGTTCCTTTTCTAATTTGGATGAGCTTTTTTTATTAAAAGTCTGAATGAACTTATTATTCTACCCGCTTCAAATTCGTATGAAGTGTTGAGTTTGATCAGACAAGTAAATAGCAAAAAACGGTTAAGGTTCTAAAAACTACCACGTCATTGTCTTCCAAAAGAATGCCATTTTAAGCCTTTTTTCAGCAGAAATTGCTAGTTACTGCTTTAACCGCGATTATGACACCTATGGCCAATCCGTCAAGGCTGACGTGGCACAAAAGTCAACTTTATTTGATTTGACCGTTTAGCTAGACGTTATGAGAAGGGGGGCATGTCTTGGTCCCTGTAAGAAAAATTCTGAACTCTTAAGTTAGACAAACATGTCATTCCTACCGATTTTACTATACTTGCTCTGCCTGAGGACAAAAAGTTATCCTTTATTCTTGAAAGGTCATCTATTAAAGCAGACCTGGATTGTGCAGAATGGAAGGTAACCTTCAAAGTTTAGGCCTCCTTTGGTTTGTAGGAATTTCATAGGATTTCTATAGGATAGGATTTGCAAAGGAAAATTTCCTTGGAAGCCCTTTGGTTTGTAGGAATGGATTCCTATTCCTATGTAGGATAGGAATCAATCCTTCACATTTTGGAGGAAAAAAACATTACCTAAGACTCAATGGAAAAATTCCTATCATATGCATCAAATGACATCTCCTTCTCTATAGGTCATCTCAGTTCCTATGATTTTTCTATTCCTATAATATTTCTATCCTATGAACCAAAGAAGGCCTTATGATGAAGAAATTATGTTGTACTTCTCGAGGAAGCCTGAAGACAAGGAAAAGTATATTCTTTTTTTTAGAAAAGAGTAGACGTGGTCCAACCAAAGTCTGTACGTAGAAGTAAAGGTATGAAGCAACCCTATAACCAACGCTTAATGAGTGGTGACCCATCTTAAAAAAGGGAGGATATAATAAATATCTATACCGATTTCCACCGCAAAATAAAAATCTATACCGATTGTTCATCTTTGTGACTTAACAAAGGGATCCCGGAGTTCATGTTTTACAGGAGAAACATGCCTTAGAAGATAACCTGAAGGGCAAACAAAAAGAACAAGGAAGGAGTCAAATGGAGGCAACAGAGAAGAAGATGGAGTGTGGTACAATTGCACCAAATCATACCTCGGGTCATACCAAATTGCCGAAAATAGGTCTTGGAGATCAAAGGATAAGACTGCGTCGGGTAGGAGCAAGCCCGCTCGTACCAAAACATACTGAAAGCGGGTGTGCGGTACGAGTGCTATAGCGCAAGACGGGGTCCGGTGCGAGAATTACCATTCGTATCGGCCCTCATATCGAAGCAATGTCGAAAACCTTTCATCGACTCCAGAGGAGAAGATGGGGTGTGGTGCTAGGGGGGGGGGGTTGTTTTCGGCACCGGAGAATGGGGTTTAGAGGTCGGATGGAGGTGGCTGCCGGGCAGGGGCAGTGAAAGGGCAGACGACTAATGATGGGTGGGTAGGAGCACACGATTCCAAAAAGTGCATATGGATGCCGAGCTCCAGGCAACCCTCTATTTTTTCAGTGAAATAACTATTTCCACACCTAAAAAAACAAAAACAAATATACACATAAGCAGATAGTTGTAGTATACACGTTTAAAAATCATTTCCATACATGTTCATATATTATAAAAATACAAATGCATAAATTAAAATGGTCTTTTCCTTTGTTGTATTTGGGCCAAGTATTTGTCTTTTTTGCGTAGCCTGCAAATAAATTGCATTATTTAATGAAACTTTATGCATAGTTGAAGAACATGTATATGTATTTGTAGAAAACATATTTTTTTGGAACGTTTAACTATGTTTTTTGAATTCATGAGCCCGTCCTCTATAACGCCGCGCTCCCCTCCACACAACAGAGACCTCCTGTTCAGCGCTTGCGGTGCCGCGCTCGCGCGGATGTTGGCTTTGGCCGGCCCAGCAACGCGAGGCGACAAGCTCACTTATCAGGTCATGCGCACGTGCCTGATGCCCGGTTCATGGTTGACCTGGTCGACCGCCAACTTAAAAAAACGAATTCAAAAGAAATATTTACGAATTTAGGAAAGGTTTAGGAATTTGAATTATCTTTTTTGTGAATTCGAAAAAAAAATTGAACTTGAAAAATGTTCACAAATTAAAAAAAACGTCCAGGAATAAAAAAATTTGTGGATTTGAAAAAGTTGACGAATTAGAACAAAGTTTATGAATTTGGAAAAAGTTCAGGCATTAAAAAACATAAATAGGAAAAAATTCAAGAATTCGAAAGAATCAGGAGAGCGAAAAAATGAAAAACCAATGAGCACAAAACCAGAAAGGAATGGTCGAAAGCTTCTAGAAGCTTCACAAAACCGGCTGGGGACATTCGCAAAAAAAAGTACGAGAGGTGGTGTGCTCCACATACCGGTTGCCCTGTAAGTGGCAAATAGGAATCAGGCAGAAAATAGGAGAACCCAAACATGCCACTCAGGGGAAAATATCACTTGCTCCCATCCTTGAGCTGCTCCCGGTGCTCCAACTTCAAAAAAGTTAATTCTAAATGTTTCAAAAAAAATCTGAAAAAATGTGAATGTTCACAAGAATGTGACTACAGCTCCTAAAAATTTCAGATCCGAACTCGAAATAAACATTGAGAAACAAAAATTTGAAATCTAGAATGCTTTTTGTTTTTTTAGGGGACCCTGTCAGTCAGCTAGGTTCAGCTCGGCTGGCCAACGGCCCATATGAAGATGGAAATGCAGCAGGCCAGTAATTCCGAAGGCCCTCAGCCGAGTGAATCATTGTCTAAAAAAGATACTCCTCTGAATCAGACCGAGGAAGAAACCGTGGGGGGAGCAGAGGATGAGAGGAGGCAGCTGCGCCGCTCGACGGCCCACCGCGCACCCCCGGCCCCGCGACCGTCGGCTCGCCGGTGAACTCGTACTCCGCCATTCGCCCGCCGCCCTCGCCGGTGAACTTCCTTAAGAGCTGACTGATCTGCGCTTCCGGTTTCCTTTCAACAGGTTGCTTTCGATTTCTCTCGCTCCCTTCCGATCTATTTCAACCTCATTAGCTGAACAAATGGTTTGCGGATTCAATTTGAGTTTTGAGGAATTCAAGTTAGGGTCTTAACGCCAATGTCAGCAGACTAGCAGTAGCAGGTACCAGCTCAACTGCTTTAAGCCGAGCACTAGCAGGGGCGATTCCAATTCCTTTCAACAGCTTTATCTCAATGTTAACTCAATAAGTGATTCATTTTATAGATTGGTTTTGTTTTGTTTTGTGGTAAGCTTTTATAGATTGATTTTGAGGAAGGTTGCTTGATTTTTCTCAGGTTGACGTTTCAGGTTTCAGTTATGGCTTTGTGGTCGTTTTCTCCTAGTATAGTATGGTTCATCCAATTTTGCAAAGTTAAGTTAATCTGCTAATTTCACCTAGATACTCCAATGCCCAAGAGTCGGTTCATCAACAAAGGCCCAAGAGTGTAACTGACAGAAAGAAGTATGTGGTGGTGATCAACAAAGGCCCAAGAGTCGGTTCTCGGTCAGGTGACAAGTTAGAAAAATCTATGCCGTGATGGTTTGTTAACAATGACCAAGAGACAAGTGCTGTACCAGTCAAGTCTATACGATAAAGCAAGAAAGAATGCAACCACATACAAAGGATCCTGCGCATGGAATGGGTCCAATTTTAGTGAGCAGAGCACTGGCATTTTCTACAGACCAGAAAGCTTGACTTTGTTAACCAGCCATTACCAGAGAGAGAGAGAGAGAGAGCACAAGAAGAGTTTGCAGACAGACACATCAACTTCCACTCCTGAGAAGTCATAAGAACTGTGGATACAAGTCCCCGTGGTACCAAATGGCTCCCTTTTTTCTTTGATTGACCAGGAAGCATGACTTTGATAACCAGCAACAACTGAGAAGCGTGACTTTGATAACTAGCAATGGCCGGGGGAGGCAGGGGCAGAGCATAGAAAGAGTTTGTAGAGACATCAACTATTCAATTTCCAAGCTCAGTGTTCGTTCCCGAGGATACAAGTTCCCCTAGTCCCCACAAATGGAGATTTTCATTTCTGCGTTGATGGGTGAACTCATATCAAGATCCATGAGTTCCATCATCAAAAAATACTCCAAGCCACCGGCGGAGGCCGTGGAAGCTAGGTTAGAGAGGATTCTACTCAGGGGGCAGGTCATCATCGACGAGGCAATGGGGCGGCACATCACAAACCATGGAATGCTCCGGCAGCTTACCATGCTGAGGTATGCCATGTACCAAGGCTACTATGTGCTTGACACCTTCAGATGCCAAGCATACAAAGAAGAGGAGAATAATCTGGCTGTGAGTCAATCTGGGGTGGTGTCCAAATTTCATTCTGCACAACGCCTCTGCCTCTCCAGCAGCAACAACAAAAAAACATCACAAGGGCTTGAAGTGGCCCTCGAAGGTTTGAGATCCATGATTCTTGATGCCAGCGAGATGGTCAGGTTCCTGACAACATATCCCCGCCTACATCGTCAGCCTTACAGCATGCATCTCTTGCTGGACAAGTGCATGTTTGCCCGCCAGAGGGAGACAGAAGTAGTTACAAACTTCCTTCTGTGCACACAATCTTGTACTAGTAGTTTTGATGTCCTCCCAATTGTTGGTCCGGAGAATGTTGGAAAGAGCACTCTTGTCGCTCATATCTGCGAAGACGAAAGAGTACGTGACCGTTTCCACCAGATTGTTTTTTTCAGGCACGATAATTTCAGAGCTCAAGATATAGCCAATTTGACAGGCAGATGTGCGGCAAGACATGTGAATAATGAGAGATTGATGATCATCGTCGACATAGTTGGGGATCTCGACGAAGATCTGTGGGAAAGCATGTGCTCTCTTTGCCGACAAAGCACTAAAAGTGGTAGTAAAATCATTATCACAAGCCGATCTGACAAGATCACAAAGCTTGGAACAACACAGACTCTAGTACTGAAGCATCTGTCGCATGAGGCATTCTGGTATTTCTTCAAGGTGATGACATTTGGAAGCACGGATCCCAAGATGCACCCAAGACTTGTGTATTTGGCAATGGAGATGGCAAAGTTGATGAATTATAATCTCGCTGATGCTAGCATCGCTGCATGTGTATTGAGAGCCAATTTTAACATCAGTTTCTGGTGCAAGGTTCTGGAATTACGAAGAGGATACATACAAAATCATCTCTGTAAGTTTGATGGGCATCCGCATGAACTTCTCAGTGAGAATAGACCTGTGTATTTCCAACCAATGGCTACAACTACTGAAGATATTCTTGTTCTTGGTACTAATCAGACATGCTCTTCCGAAGAGGAAGTTCCCAAGATAACGGCCGTAGATGTTCTGTACGGAACCTCTAGGCCACAAGGGGGAACATTTAAGGTCCTTGCATGGAAATCTCCGATACCGCCCTACCATTGCTACATACAAACTTACGAGATCCGAGAGCTGCAAGCTAGAGCGATGAAGAGGAAGCGCCCTCTGGAATGGTATTAGCCATGTTTAGTTTTGCTAATGTACGCCTTGTAAACTCTTGTGCCACTACTTTCTGCTATGTTGTATTACTGAAAAAACAAGGTATGATATGGAGACATACATTTCCTTTCATATGCCCCTTGACCAAGTTTGTCCAGAGTGCAAGTTGTTCCCTTTTGTTAGAAAACTAGCTATACTAGTGTGTCTTGCTTGTTTTGATCAGTCATTAGTGGTCCATATGTATGTGCATAATCTTGTATAATGTGGTGATTTTTGCTATTATAAGAATTTTACACTGAATACATAGCACTACGATGCACCCTATGACTCTCATAATTCCTTCATTTACTGTTTCTGAAAATAATAGTTCACCACATAGTTCTGAGCCTCTAATGTAACTACAACATCAGAATGTGGTCTTTATTCTTCCGCTTAAAAGAATAATTGTATGATCTAGTGGGTTCTCGTTTCTTGATTTTTGGGTTATCATTATTAAGTCCTACTACTCTCACTTGGTAAGGTCACATTGCAATTAATTTGACAGTGTGTTCTGAAGAACCACAACTCATGGTTATACAGCGAAGTATGGCTTAGATTATGTATGTGATGATCATCGACCCAAGTTACCAATGACATGGCCCCGTTGCCTTGCGTCAACTATAATGAAAAAATGGTTGTGTGCATCATAATGGTTCTCAAGTCTCAACCTCCTTTTTGAATGAAAAGTTACCAATGATATTTAGTCATTCTGTTTCTGTTTTCATAAGGCCGCGGGGGTAAAACTCAAGGTGGATGGTGGCTTCTCTGTGAATGCCACAATCAGCCAGGGTCCATGGATCCTGCAGGCATTTGCCACCGTACACTAACCTACAATCAGCCATTAGCTTCCCCTTCATCTGGATCTTACTCCTCACGGCAGCAACCGTGTCGGAGCTTGCCACGTCAAGGGTGATGGTCTCGCCTGTGAAGATCTTGACAAAGATCTGCATGTTCTCCACCGATGGCGAACATGTTCTTCTTTTCGAAGGTGGCAACTGTTGTGCTGCCTGCTGAAACCTCCCCTTGAACGCATCTGTCAGCGCAGTCTCTGAATTGATCACCGCTTGCAGTAGCGCGACAGCCTGCAAGTGTTTGATCCACACAAGAAACTTAAAAAACCTAAAGCCATCGACTGCCATGACTCATTTCTAAGAAGAAAAAAATTGAGTGCCAAGGCATGTATATATAGATAACTTGCCTCTTGTTTGCTGACAGCAATGTCCATCTCCACTACATTATCCCGGTTTCTCTTGCGCCAGTGCTTCAGCACCGACACGGCGGAAGCTTGATGTATACGCAACTCGTCGTCGACAACATAGGTGTGATCGTCGACAAACCCCGGATTGCATAAATGGCATGGCCTTTTATCCTTTGTGCACAAGCAATGCCGCTTTCCGGTGCGGCAGAGATAATACCACTCCACAATTGCTTGTTCCGACCCATGGATGCCGTGGGTCCTCAACGGAGCTAGACTAGGATCCAGGAGCATGCTCTTGTCACCGAAGCAGTGCCCCGTCAGGAAGCCAGACGTGTTGAGACCGTCGGCGCTGCTGTAAAGATTGTTGAAGCTGCGGAACCGGTGAGAGGTGCCGGCCAGGTTCTTGAGGATGCATCCCATGGGGTAGGTCAGGAAACTGAGGAGCAGGTCCACGAAGTCATGCTTGCACTCAGCGTACATGACCTTTCTGTCCTCCTTGTCGAAGAAAAGCTTGATGCTCATCTGCGGACCAGGGTCGTCGTTGGTTTCTTGACGCCGAGGCTTGTAAATCGTGAGCACCGATGTGCTCATCAAAGCATCGGTTCTTTTCGTGAGAAACACGTCGGTGAATATGGTGGTGGACGAGACACATGCCCTGAGCAAGGAAACAACCTGAAACTTATGCAAATCAGTGTTGCAGATACAAACAGCAGTATGATCATAGTATCACAGTATATATGGATCAGGCCGGACGACCAAGGAAATGTAGTACTCCCTCCGTCCGGAAATAGTTGTCATCAAAATGGATAATAGATACAGGTAGTAGTTCACTTCACCTGGGTCCATCCGACGTCCACCTCCACTTGGTAGGCGTCATTGATCCTATCTCCTCCTAAGAACCTCTGAAGAAAAGACAAGACGGTGCTCGTCGCCGCCGGCTTGATCACCAAATCGTCGCTGATCACGAACCTCTCTTTCCACTTGGAGAACACCTCCGTTTGTGTTGCTTGGTTGTACACATGCACAAGCCTAGCCATGACGTCCCAGCACCTGCAGCCGTACTGCTGGTTGTGTCCCTGTCCCTGTGGAATCAGTTGTGTTTCCATGAACGGAGTGCACCGTGGGCATGGCAAGCGGTCGTACCTGCGATCGAGCATATAGAAATTCCTCATGGATGGATATGACCAACACATTGACAGCAAGAGTGAGAGAAATCATCTTGCGATCTGATCAAATTCCGTGGGGTAGGTAGGAAGGATATATACGGACCCAAATTCATCGGCGTGCGTAGGCCTGAGAAGCGTGCCGTGGCAGGCCTCGCCCTTCAACAGTTTAGCGTCCCCCAGGTGGCGGACGCTGGCGCAGAGGTTTGTGAGGCAGCCCGGCGAGGACGCGCCTGCGGCGAGCTGGACGGCGGAGATCGGGAGCGTGAGGAAGGCGAGGAGGACGTCGACCAAGTCGGAGCCGGCGTCGGCGAACAGCACGCGGTTAGACGACCTGTCCACCACGAGCTTCATCTTGATGGCGGCCATAGCCGAGCCGACTGAGGTTTGGGTAGGCGCAGATTTATGTTGAAGGAAGGCCGAGATGGAAAGGAACACGGGACGGCGTCTCGAGGGTTTGCAAGAGGGAGCGGCGCTGCTTTTTTTATTTTCTTTTTGAGGGAGCGGCGCTGCTACACCCCGCTTATAGCGAGGGGGAAGCAGGCGCCATCAGTGCGGCCCATTCGTACTTCTTTTTTTCTTTTACCGACTTGTGTTCAAAATATCACATATACATTATAATGATAAAATCGATAGTAGAAATAAGTACAAGATTTCGTGTGTTATAAAATTATATTTTCACAAAAAATATGTGGGCTTTAAATAATTTCACATATTAAAATATATTCAGTATCTAATTTAAAAAGTGCTCATGACAAGAGTTCGCGCCTTCAGAAAATGTTCATCTGACAATAAGAAGTGTTCACACATTTTCAAAAAATATATATATATAAATAACTATAAGGATCATATTTTAAAAATGTATGTATATAGAAAATGTTCACGTATTGTTTTTAAAAAAATGTATAATTAAGAAAGGTATTCATCTTATTAAAATATCAGTGTAGTTATAAAGAGGTTTCATGCCTTTGAAAATGTTCCTATGATTTAAAGAAGTGTTCATATATTTTTAAAAAGTATATTCACCTATTTAAAAAACATGCATGTGATATTAAAAAGGGGCATGCTATGCGTCCGTCGGCTCATCTTTTTAATAGATCGGACGGGTCGTGAGCCGTCCGATTGTGTATGCATGACCCATCAGTTCCCCTTCTCTAATATCTTGCAACAATGATCTCCTTTTCTCTAATTTCTACAACAAGACCCTTGTTGCAGAATCTCCTTTTACATACTTTTTGCAACAAGACCTTTGTTGCAAAGCCTCCTCTTCTCTAACTTTCTGCAACAAGACCTTTGTTGCAGAACATCATCTTCTCTAATTTTCTGTAACAAAATCCCTATTGCTGCTCTTCTTTCTCTAATTTCTTGCAACAAGACTCTTGTTGCAAAAATTGCAACAACATCTCCAGCCGTGTCGTGCACTAGCACAGTCGTCTTTTGCTGCCGCCCATTCCGCAACAACGCTGTTGTTGCCAAAACTTGTCTTGGAGGTGATGTTGCAAACAGTGAGCCAGGGCCGAGCACGGGGTGAGCGTGGACCTACGGCGTGATGTTGTAGCTGCTAACAGTGTCGGATGTTGATGGCTCTCCGCGCCGGCATGGCAGATCTCGGCGGATCCTGGCGTGCGCAATATGAGGCTACAATGGCCCTAGCGAAGAAGAATCGAGGTCGGGCGCAAGCGGCGCCTGGGCGGTGCACAGCGGCACAGGGAGGCGGAGCCTGGAGGGTGGAGAGAGGCAGAGGGTCAAGAGGGTGGTGGTCGGGATGCCGGATCATACAGAGAATAGGCCAGCCATGGCGCGCGAGGGAGAGAGGAGGTCCAACTGCGGAGGATCCCAACGGCAGCGGCAGAATTACGGGAACTGCGGTGTTGTTGTTGTAGCAGAGACGACACTAGAGAAGATGGGAAGATAAAGCCGGGAGGCATGAAGAAGTGGGAGACACGTGTGGGGCCATGTCCACGTGCCGAGAGGAGCAAGCGGTGGACGTGAGCTTGGTTTTCAGCCGGCTGATTTTAATCTTTTCCTATAAAGAAAACGTATGTCTCCATAGCATATGCATTATTATTTTTCGGTTATACAACATGGCAGAAAACTTACATTGACAAAACTAAACATGTCTGATACTATCATTCATCAGAGGGCGCTTCTCTTAACCGCTCTAGCTTGCAGCTCTCGAATCTCACACGTCTGGATGTAGCTATGGTAGGGTGGTATCCGAGACTTCCATGAAAGAGCCTTAAATATACCTTGGGGCCTAGTATTTCCATACCAAACATCCACATTCGTTATGTTGGGAAGTTCCTCTTCAGAACAGCATGTCTGATTAATACCATGAACCAGAATATCTTCAGTAGTTTTACCCAATCGTTGAAGATACATAGGTCTATTCTCCTTGACAGGTTCACACGGATGCTCGCCAAACTTGCAGAGCTGATTTTGTAAGTAGGCTCTTCGGAATGCCAGAACCTTGCACCAGAATTTGATGTCAAAATTGGCTCTCAGTACACAAGCAGCAACATTTGCTTCAATGAGATTACCATTCAGCAATTCTGCTATCTCCATTGCCAAATATACAAGCCTCGGGTGCATCTTAGGGTCCGTACTTCCGAACGTAATCACCTTGAAAAAATACCAGTATGCCTCATGAGACAGATGCTTCAGTACTAGAGTCTGCGTTGCTCGAAGCTTTGTGATCTTGTCAGATCGGCTTGTGATGATGATTTTACTACCACTTATAGTGCTCTGTCCGCAAAGAGAACACAAGATTTCCCACAGATCTTCATCGAGATCCCCAACTATGTCGACGACAATCAGCAATCTCCCATTATTCTCATGTCTCGGTGCACATGTGCCTCCCAAAGCCGCTATATCTTGAACTCTGAAATTATCATGCCTGAAAGAAACAATCTGTGAGAAGCAATCACGTACTCTTTCGTCTTCACAGACATGAGCGACAAGAGTGCTCTTTCCAACACTGTCCGGACCAACAATTGGGAGGACATCAAACCCGCCGAGACTACCAGTAGAAGGTTGTGTGCACAATAGGAAGTTGATAACCAGTTCTGGCGCGCAAACATGCACTTGTCCAGCAAGAGATGCATGCTGTAAGGCTGACGATGCAGGTGAGGATATGTTGTCAGGAACCTGACCATCTCGCTGGCATCAAGAATCATGGATCTCAAACCGTCGAGGGCCTCTTCAAGCGCTTCTGATGTTTTTTTGCTGTTGCCGCTGGAGAGACAGAGCCGTTGTGCATAACGAAATTTGGACACGACCCCAGATTGACTCACAGACTGAAAATTCTCCTCTTCTTGGTACGCTTGGCATCTGAAGGTGTCGAGCACATAGTAGCCTTGGTACATGGCATACCTCAGCATGCTAAGCTGCTGGAGCATTCCATGGTTTGTGATGTGCCTGCCCATGGCCGCGTCGATGATGACCTGCCCCCTGAGTAGAATCCTCTCCAAGCCAGCCTCAACGGCCTGCGCCGGTGGCTTGGAGTATTTGTTGATGATGGAACTCACCGATCTTGATATGAGTTCACCCATCAACGCAGAAATGAAAATCTCCATTTGTGGGCACTGGAGCTTAGGGGAACTGGTATCCTTGGGAATGAACACTGAGCTTGGAAGTTGAAGAGTTGATGTCCCTACAAACTCTTTTTATGCTCTGCCCCTGCCTCCCCCGGCGATTGCTAAAGTCATGCTTCTCAGTTATTGCTGGTTATCAAAGTCATGCTTCCTGTCAAAAAAGAAGGGATCGATCTGGGACTAGGGGGATCTGCATCCTCAGGAATGAACACTGAGCTTGGAAGTTGATGTCTCTGCTGGTTACAAAGTCCACCTTGCTGGTCAATAGTAAAACGTTTTACCATAGAAAATGCCAGTGCTCCACTCACTAAAATTGGATCCATTCCATACACTCGATCTCTGGGGTCATTGTTTACGAGCCATCGCCATGCAGATCTTTGATGAACCTGACTGAGAACCAACTCTTTGATCTTTGATGGACCATCACCACATATTTCTTTCTATCAGACAGACTTGACCCAGAACCAACTGTCAAGTCGTTGTTGCTGAAGCATCACCACATGGTTTTTTGAACATCAAACAGACTTGACTGTTGACTTAGAACTAACTCTTGGTTGTTTACTGCTAACACTTCATTTATCTGAATCTAGTGGACTATGCAACTAGCCTGAAATTGATAAACATACTGAGCATAGCGTACTAATCAAGGAGAGCCTTGGCATGCACTGACCAAGTCCTACAGTTTTCAGTGTACACAAATTTCTTTGTGTCGAAAGGATCTCTAAATCATTTCAGACTTCTTAATTAACTTTTTTTTGCGGGGAAAAATAAATATTTTGTGGGGCCGCTTCTAAGTTTCATTAGATACACTGACAGTCTCTAAACTTGATGACCATTTTCAGAACCATCTTTGAACTAAAGTGTATATTTAGTTGGTCTGTATACGATTCAAATGCAATATTTGTATCATATATTGATGGCTTGGATAATTGCGTCGTACGAGCATGCTATGGCAGCGCACGGCATGTTAACCTTCAGTACACTATTTATTTGCAGGCTGAAAGAGTATGCTATGGCAGCGCATGGCATGTTAACCTTCAGTGCACTATTTCAGTTCTCACCGAGGACATGCCTGTAATGCGCTAGACAAAAGATAGGCCGTCGACAAATTCAGCCTGTAATGGCCAACAATACGCGGTTCTGCGACCTATCTGGGGAGATAAAAACTCATTTGTGAACTCAATGTTGAACAGTCCTTATGGCAGCATACAAAATTGTAGGTGAACTGCACATTCAAGTCTATAAAGAAGAGAAGCCACTGAATTTTTATCACGAACAGTTAAACAAACCTACCAAATTGTATGACCATCATTTGAAGTACCATCACCACCCAGCAGAATGGGCAGGTATTTTTCTTGCAGGGCCAAGGAAAATTAGCAGATTAACTTAACTTTGCAAAAATTTGATGAACCACACTAGGAGAAAACGGCCACAAAACCATAACTGAATCCTTGAACGTCAACCTGAGAAAAATCAACCAGCACAAAAGAGAAAAAAAATCAATCTATGAATCACTTACTGAGTTAACATTGAAATAAAGCTGCTGAAAGGAATTGGAATCGCCCCTGCTAGTGCTCGGCTTGAAGCAGTTGAGCTTGCACCTGCTAGTCTGCTGACATTGGCCTTAAAAGAGTCCCTAACTTGCATTCCTCACATTTAATCCGCACACCACTTGTGTTCAGCAAATGAGATTGAAATAGATCGGCAAGGAGCGACAGAAATCGAAAGCAACCTGTTGAAAGGAAACCGGAAGCGCAGATCAGTCGGCTCTTAAGGAAGTGGAGCTGCAGCTAGCCGCCACCACAGCGAGGACGGCGGGCGAATGGCGGTGGACGAGTTCACCGGCGAGCCGACGGCTGCGGGGTCGGGGGTGCGCGGTGGGCCGTCGAGCGGCGTTGCTGCCTCCTCTCATCCTCTGCTCTTGCCCCACGAGGCGTTGATTCAGAGGAGCTGCTCTCGCACAAATTGGTCCAGAGCTCGTGTGGAGGCCTTCTGAAATGCTGGCCTGCTGTATTTCCATCTTCATATGGGCCGTTGGCCAGCTGAGCGAGTAGGCCGCTTACTCCACATCCCTACTACTGCTTTTCAAAAAAACTCACATGCTACTACTTATATAAAGAAAAAATCTTCTAAAAATATATATAAAGAAAAAAAAACTGATTCTCGAAAAAAACGATGCTAAAAAAAACTTAAAAAGCATCGGTACAGGAGTCCGTTTCTCCTTGTCTTCTACTCCGTTCCAAAATAGATGACCCAACTAGTACAAAGTTGGGTCATCTATTTTGGAACAGAGGGAGTAGTATATAAAAAAAGAAGTCCGTTTCTCCAACGCAGCACGCTTAATTCAGCGCTAACATAGTTAATTTTTCCGTCGAGAAAAAGTGCAACCTCCATATGCACTTTATGGGGTCGTGTGCTTTTACCCACCCATCATCGTCGGCTGCCCTTTCACTGCCCCGCCTGTCAGCCACCTCCGTCCGACCTCTAAACCCATTTCTTTGGTGCTGAAGACACCCCCACCCCCTTTAGCACCGCACCCCATCTTCTCCTCTGGAGTCGATGAAAGGTTTTCGGCATCGGTTCGGTATGAGGACTGGTACGAGCGCTAGTGCTCGTACTGGACCCCGTCTTGCACTCTGGACTTGGAGAAGGTTTCCGTGCTGGTCGGGTACGGCCATGGGTAAGAGCTATGACACTCGTACCACACATTGTCTTCCGCTTTGGGTACTTGGCTGCTTTCGGTATAGCTTTGGGAGTAGGCTCGCTCATACCCGACGCAGTCTTCTCCTTTTGTCTCCAAGGCTTATTTTCAGCAGTTTGGTACGACCTGTGGTATGATTTGGTGCACTTGTACGACACTTTGTCTTCTCCTCTGTTGCCTCCATGTGACTCCTTCCTTTTTGTTTTTGTTTGCCCTTCAAGTTATCTTCTAAGACATGTTTCTCCTGCAAACATGTTCATTGGGACCCCTTTTGTTAAATCACGAAGACGAACAATCGGTATAGATATTTATTATATCCTTTTTTAAGATGGGTCATCTCCCATTAAGTGTTGGTTTTAGGGTTGCTTAGCTCAACCTTCATATATTTAATTTTACGTACGGACATCGGTGGGTCCGCACCCTTTGAGAAAATACCACATCTACTCTTTTTGGAGAAGGAATATACTTTTCCTTGTCTCCGGGCTTCCTCGGGAGGTACCTCATAATTTCTTCATCAGAAATTTTGAAGGTTACCGTCCATTCTGCACAGTACAAGGCTGCTCCCTGTGATATTAATAAATGGCATTTCAAGAATAATGGATGATTTTTCGTCTTCGGAAATATCAATCAAGTATAATAAAATTGATAGGGATGACGTGTCTATCTAACCTAAGAGTTGGGAATTTTTCTTACAGGGACAGAGACGTGGGCCCCGCCTGCCATAACGTCTAGCTAAACAGTCAAATCAAACATGGTTGACTTTTGTGCCATGTCAGCCCTGACGGGTGGGCCATATCTATCGTAATCGTGGTTAGTTTGAGCAAGGCAGTAACTAGCATTTTCTGCTAAAAAAGACTTAAAGTGGTAATTTTTTGGCAAACAAAATGAAGCAGTAGATTTTTGGAACCTTAACCCGAATTGTGGTAGTTTTTGCTATTACTTGTTCGATCAAACTCAACACTTCATACAAATTTGAAACCAGTAGAATAATATGTTCATCCTTTTTTTAATCAAAAAAAGTTCATCCAAATTAGTAAAGGAACAACAAGAACTAGATCTGTGACAATGTACAAGGACAAGTCCGTCATCTTCTTTTTTTGAAGCTCCAGTGCCGTCATCTTCATCGCCAATTCTTTTCTTTTTGGCATATAACACGAATTTTGTTCTGAACACGGTGAACTAGCTAACCGCGTCTGTCACTCACTTCCTTTCGACCGTCACATTCGTCAGGGCAGGTGGTTCCTTCCTCCAGCCTGTTGATGAACACATCGGTCAGCGCCGTCTTCGAGGTGAGCACCGCCCGCAGCAGCGCAACAACCTGCAAGAGACAACAAAATCATTGATAAAAAAGTTAAAAACCTCAGCAAGCTGGATATAGTAACTGTTCTGCATTACTTGCAATCTCGGCTAGGTTACCTCCAGTATCCCGATGGTGATCTCCATCTCAACCACGTTAGCCTTGTCTCTCCTACACCAGTGCTTCGACACGGCCATCACGGAAGCCTGATGAATCTACGACATACCTTCGGTCTTCAACCAGGTGATAAGGATGGCAGTCACGAAATGTCCTTGGCCGCAGAAAATTTCGAGACGAGCTATATGGTGCCAGACCCATTAGAACTCTTCCGATTCCTCAACGGTTTCTTCTAGAACGAAGCACTGGGTGCTGAACGGGCAAAGCGATGGATTCAGCAACATTTTTTCAGCGTAACCATCTGTTATAAAGCCGGCTGCCTCGAGTTCGATGGTGCTCATGTACAGATTGTCAAAGCTACCGTTGCCAAGAGGGCAAGCGACGGCACCATCAGCCATGTTCTTGATCACACAACCCAGTGGGTAACTCAGGAAACCGAGGAGCACATCCACAAACTCACGCTTGCATTCAGCATACATCACCTTCTTCTCCTTCCTGTCGTAGAAAAGCTTGATATTGCTCTTTGGTGAAGAATCCGATTCGGAATCTTTATTGGATGTATGCAAAATTTTCTCTTTGAGAGTGACACGACCAGCCGGGTCATTGGTTCCCTTGGATAGAAAGACGTCAGTGAATATACTATGTGACGACAGAGAAGCCTTGAGGATGGATACAACCTGAAACTCGTAAGAGAATCCAAATTAATAGACAAAAGTGAATGCCCTCATAGAAAATGTAATTGCTTTGTCTAAAATTAATTGAATTTTCAAACCTCCGCCCAGCCGACGCAAACTTCCATGCATCTCCTCAAATTCCTGTAAAATCGCATCAGGAATGAAGTTGTGAGGCAGCAACTGCATGGTGCTCGTGGATACCGGCTTGATCGTCAAGTCATCACTGATCACAAACCGTTCTCTCCCTCTTACAAACCTTCCGATCCCGGAGATCGCGCTTTTGTAGACATACACGAGTCGAGCCAAGACTAGCCAGCACCTGCAGAAGTCGCCGTCTACCTGTAGATTCGGCTGGTTCTTCACAAATGTATCGTAGTAACTGCATAGTGCTCCTGGACCATAGCTGTTGATAACGAAAGACCATAATCAACCTCTCCGCGCCGGATCAATTGAACCAACGCAACAAGGATTTGATATCATGGTGATGCACATGACACACCCATAGGTCCCAAACTCATGCTCTTGCGAAGGCGTGAGAAGCATCCGGTGGCAGGAATCAGCCATCAGCAGCTTACTCTCCCTAAGGTTGACGACGCTGTGGCAGAGGTTGGAGAGGCAACCCGGTGATGAAGTCGCGCCTGCTGCGCAGAACTGGACTGCGGACAGCGGGAGAGCTAGGAAGCTGAGAAGGACGTCGACGAAGTCGGAGCCCGCGTCGGCAAACAGCATGCGGTTCCGACTCCTGTCCACGGCCAGCTTGATCCTGATGGTGGCCATAGCTGCGGTCTACCCGCACCACTGGTTCGATCGGATGGGTTCCAAGAGACGAAGGGGTGGGTTAGCAAGAAGAGTAACGTGGTTAAGTACCAGTAGCAAGCAATCGGCATGGGGAATGCCCAGTGATTAAGATGTGACGACTTGGGAATTCGGAGTCAGCCGGAGATGTAACGGCGGCTGGGGAAGCCGAAGAGGCCGAGGCACGCACAACAACTGCGTGCACGTGAACCGTTGCAGGGCAAAGACTCTTGGGACTCTACGTACCGTCTCGTATTCCTTTAATTTATCTCTTGCCCTCTAATCTAAACTTAAGTAAACGGCCGCCATACCCATACGCGCCATCGCTCCTACTAGCTACCTCAGCCGGCTATGGCCGCCATCAAGATCAAGCTCGTCGTGGACAAGCCGCGGAAGCGCGTCCTGTTCGCCGATGCCGGCTCCGACTTCGTCGACGTCATCCTCGCCTTCCTCACGCTCCCCCTATCCGCCGTTCAGCTCACCGCAGGCGCGTCCTCGCCGGGCTGCCTGGCAAACCTCTGCGGCAGCGTCGACCGCCTCCGCGACGCCCAACTGCTGAAGGTTAACGCCTGCCATGGCACGCTTCACAGGCCAGCGCACAAGGACGAATTCGGGTCTGTATCATCTTTTTCTTGGCTTTATTTATATATACCGGTTGTACTACATGCGACCAATTTACATCTAGAATTCCTTTTTTTATACGAGTGCAGCTGCAATAATCGTTTTGGCTGCTCAGCGTGTACTCCTTTTGTCGAAAAGCATGCGCCTCCACATAGACGCAGGTGCTGGGAGGTAGCCATGGCTAGGCTGGTGCATGTGTACAACCAAACACCACGCAAAGAGATGTTCTCCAACTGGAATGAACGTTTCGTGATCAGTGACAACTGGGTGATCAAACATGCGTCGACGAGCAATGTGGTGTCGTTCCTAAGGGGGCTCGGCGCAGATGGGACCAGAGACGGTTACGAGGAGGTGGACGTGGACGTCGGATGGGCCGAGGTAAACTAACTAAATTCTTTTGCTAATTCGCTAAAATTTCCAACGTACTAAATACTATTAGAGTAAAATGCATCAGCGGTAACTGAACTTGCAATGAAAAATTCACTTGGAAATTGCCAAGAGAACTCACTGGAAAATTTCCAACATATATACTCCCTCCGTCCGAAAATACTTCTCGGAAGAATGGATGTATCTAAACGTATTTTAATTCTAGATACATCCATTTTTATGCATTTCTGCGACAAGTATTTCCGGATGGAGGGAGTAGTAAATACTAGAGGAAGATGCATCGGGGGTAACTTGTTAGCAACTCATAGTGATTCATTGATAATACTCCCTCCGTCCCACAGTATAAGACGTTTTTGAAAGCTATGTTGTGGGACAGAGGGATTAGCTTAGATTCACTCAAGAGTACAACAATTGGTTGCAGATAATCAAACAGCAATAAGGAGATTGAGGAAGAAGACCCGAGGTGGGCGAGGAAGCCGCCGTGCCGTTTTTGCCTGATCCAACGGGATAGTTTGCTTGATCTCGATACCCTCGCCTCCTGCTTGTAGGAGCTGCTGGCTTCCGGGCGTGGCTTCAATCCCATTCCTTTGATGCCAGCCCAAGGTCCAAGGCCCAGCAAGGTTGCTGACGTAACTGAACTTGCGACCAAAACTCACTGGAAAATTTCCAACATAGTAAATACTAAATTAAAGTCACTGCCAATGCATTTTACTCTAAATACTACTATAAGCTGAAGAATACTCTTTTAGAAGGTGTGTAACTTAACTGAAATGATTGTGAAATAGTAATAGTAGTTTATATGGAGCCTTAAAGTGATTTTGAGGTGAGGATTGAGAATCGTTGAGTCGATGTTGATCTAAAGGGTAATTGTTGGAAGCGGCACTGGAAAATTCAGGCAGCTGACCCAAACTGAAT
This sequence comes from Triticum aestivum, assembly GCF_018294505.1. Taxonomy (NCBI): domain Eukaryota; kingdom Viridiplantae; phylum Streptophyta; class Magnoliopsida; order Poales; family Poaceae; genus Triticum; species Triticum aestivum. Next base: position 499,772,814 of record NC_057805.1, read on the forward strand.
TTGTTTGGCCTGATGCTTACGAGCTACCTATCACTAATGGTTCCAATTCTTTTCATAAATTTCAGGTGGTTTCCTTGCTCAAGACCTGTATCTCATCCACCACCATATTCACTGACGTGTTTCTCGCGAAAGGAAATGGTCAAGCTGTTCACACAGTTTTGGCAAAAAGATCATTACTCGCAGAGCTCTTACCCACGATTCCCAAGCCTCGATATCAAGAAACCGGCGATCCTACAGTCTCTGAATATTATCCACAGGTCCTCATCAAGCTTTTCTATGACAGAAAGGACAGGAAGGTCATGTATGCAGAGTGCAAGCACGAGTTCGTGGACCTGCTCCTCAGCTTCATGACCTACCCCATAGGATGCATCCTGAAGAGCATGGCAAGAACCTCTCATCTGTGCGGCAGTTTCAACAATCTTTACAACAGCGCCGCGGGACTAGACGTGGCTGGATTCTTGTCAGGACCTTGCATTCGCGACATAAAGACGCTGCTGGATCCAAGCCTTGACCCGTTCAAGATAGGCTGCTCCTTCAGGAAAGATAAAAGATCATGCCATTCATGTGATCCTGAGTTTGTCAGCGGTCACACATATGTAGTTGACGATGACCTGCGTACGTATCAGGCTTCCGCAGTGTCGGTGCTGAAGCACTGGCGCAAGAGAGACCTGGTGGAGATGGACATTGGTATCAGCAAACAAGAGGCAAGTCTAGATATAGTACATGCCCTAACAGTTGTTTTATAGTTCTTTCTGAATAATAGTGTGTGGCAATCTGTTACAGGCTGCTGCGCTACTGCTAGCGGCGGTCAATTCGAAGACTGCGTTGACAGATGCGTTCAAGGGGAGGTTTATGCAGGAAGCACAACAGTTGCCACCTTTGCCACCTTTGGAAAGAAGAATGGGTGCGCCCTCCGTGGAGAAGATGCAGATCTTTGTCAGGATCTTCGCAGGTGAGACCATCACCCTTGACGTGGCAAGCTCTGACACGGTCGCTGACGTCAGGAGTAAGATCCAGGCAAGGAGGAAGCTAACGGACTCTTGTGGGTTAGTCTACGGTGGCAAATACCTGCAGGATCCATGGACCCTGGCTGATTGTGGCATTCACAGGGAGGCCACAATCCATGCTGAGTTTTTTCATCGTGGTAGCTAGCTAGAGATCATGTGTTGAGCCCCCAGCAAGACTATTTATTTTCTTTTTCTGTTCTCTTGCGACCCGAACTACTCTGCATCGAACCTTGTTGTTGGCCGTTGCTTATAATCTAAAGCGGGGGAGACCCTTTCTCGTAGCTAGCTAGAGATCACCAGGCTTGCTTATCACTTATTGTTAGCTGTTCATCAGCCTGCAGGGAGTATGTTCATACTCCATAGTAATTATTTGCTAGTTTTTATCCAAATGATGCTTATCAAAACACAAACAGAATGACTAAATGCCATTGGTAACTTGTCGAGATCATGTTGTCTTGCACCAAGAGAGAAAATCTAGCCGTACTTTATTGTAGACATGCAAAAGTTAACCATGAGTATTGGTGCTTCAGAAACACACTGTCAAATTAATTGCAAAAAAATGTGACCTTACAGAGAATGAGAGTGGTAAGATTTAATAATCAGAACCGGGAAATTAAGAACCGAAAACCCACGAGATCATACAATTGTTCTTTTCTGCGTAAGAAGAAGACCACACTCAGGTTTTGCAATTACATAAGGCTCGAAACTATGTTGTGGAGTATTAGTTTCAGAAACAGTAAATGGAGGCATCATGAGCATCATAGGGTGGCATCATGGTGTTATACGTTACGTGTTCAGTGTAAAGTGCTTATAATAGCCAGAGCCACCACATATACAGTACAAGATTACCCACATATATGTTGGCCATTGATGTCTGACAAGCAAGACACACTGGTATGGATAGTTTTCGAACAAAAGGGCAAAGCTTGCTACACTCTGAACAAACTTGGCCAAGGGGCATAATAAAAGAAATGTATGTCTCCATAGCATACCTTATTTTTCAGTTATACAACATAGCAGAAAATAGCGGCACAAGAGTATAGACGACTTACATTAACAAAACTAAACATGTCTAATGCCATTCATCAGAGGGCGCTTCCTCTTCACCGCTCTGGCTTGCAGCTCTCGAATCTCATAAGTTTGGATGTAGGTATGGTAGGGCGGTATCCGAGACTTCCATAGAAGGACCTTAAATGTCCCACCTTGAGGCCTGGCGATTCCATACAAAACATCTACGGCCGTTATCTTGGGAACTTCCTCTTCAGAAGAGCATGTCTGATTAGTACCAAGAACAAGAACATCTTCAGTAGTTCTTCCCATTCGTTGAAGATACACAGGTCTATTCGCACTGAGAAGTTCACACGGATGCATCCCAGACTTACAGAGCTGCTTTTGCATGCACCCTCGTCGGAATGCCAGAACCTTGCACCAGAAATTGATGTTAAAATTGGCTCTCAACACACATGCAGTGATGCTTGCTTCAGCGAGGTTATACATCAATTTTGCTATCTCCATTGCCAAATACACGAGTCTCGGGTGCATCTTGGGATCTGTACTTCCAAACGTAATCACCTTAAAAAAAATACCAGAATGCCTCATCAGACAGATGCTTCAGTACTAGAGTCTGTGTTGTTCCAAGCTTTGTGATCTTGTCAGACCGGCTTGTGATAATGATTTTACTACCACATGTAGTGCTCTGCCGGCAAAGAAAGCACAGGTTTTCCCACAGATCTTCGTCAAGATCCCCAACTACGTCGATAATGATCAGCAATCTCCCATTATTCTCATGTCTTGCTGCACATCTGCCTCTCAAAGCGGCTACATCTTCAGCTCTGAAATTATCATGCCTGAAAAAAACAATCTGGGGGAAACGATCACGTACTCTTTCGTCTTCGCAGATATGACCGACAAGAGTGCTCTTTCCAACATTCTCCGGACCAACAATTGGGAGGACATCAAAGCTACTAGTACAAGATTGTGTGCACAGAAGGAAGTTCATAACTACTTCTGTCTCCCTCTGGCGGGCAAACATGCACTTGTCCAGCAAGAGATGCATGCTGTAAGGTTGACGATGCAAGCGAGGATATGTTGTCAGGAACCTCACCATCTCACTGGCATCAAGAATCATGGATCTCAAACCGTCGAGAGCCTCTTCAAGCGCTTGTGATGTTTTTTTGCTGTTGCTGCTGGAGAGACAGAGCCGTTGTGCATAACGAAATTTGGACACGACCCCAGATTGACTGACAGCCTGAATATTCTCCTCTTGTTGGTACGCTTGGCATCTGAAGGTGTCGAGCACATAGTAGCCTTGGTACATGGCATACCTCAGCATACTAAGCTGCTGGAGCATTCCGTGGTTTGTGATGTGCCGCCCCATGGCCTCGCCGATGATGACCTGCCCCCTGAGTAGAATCCTCTCTAAGCCAGCCTCCACGGCCTCCGCCGGTGGCTTGGAGTATTTGTTGATGATGGAACTCATGGATCTTGATATGAGTTCACCCATCAACGCAGAAATGAAAATCTCCATTTGCGGGGACTAGGGGGGCTTGTATCCTCGGGAATGAACGCTGAGCTTGGAAGTTGAATAGTTCATGTCTCTGTAAACTCCTTTTATGCTCTGCCCCTGCCTCCCTGGTCATTGCTGGTTAGCAAAGTCATGGTTCCTGGTCAAAAAAGGAGGGATCGATTTGGGACTAGGGGGACTTGTATCTTCAGGAATGAACACTGAGCTTGGAAGTTGATGCCTCTGCTGGTTAGCAAAGTCAACCTTGCTGGTCAATAGTAAAACGTTTTACCATAGAAAATGCCAGTGCTCCACTCACTAGAATTGGATCGATTCCATGCACGCCATCCTTTGTATCGGGTTGCAATTTTTGTTGCTTTATCACATAGACTTGACTGATTCCTAATGGCAGGTACACCACTCTGATCTCTTGGGCCGTTGTTGACGAGCCATCACCATGTATTTCTTTCTATGCGACAGACTTGACTGAGAACCAACTGTCCGGTCGTTGTTGCTGAAGCATCACCACATATCTTTCTCTGCATCAATCAAACTGACTTGACTGAGAATCAACTCTTGGTTTTTTGCTGCCAACACTTTATTATCTGAACCTAGTATTCAAATAGCCCGAAGTTGAACAACAGATCAAGCATAGCGTATCTGTCAAGGAGAGACTTGGCATGCACTGACCACATATTTTTCTCTGCATCAATCAAACTGACTTAACTGAGAACCAACTCTTGGTTCTTAGCTGCCAACACTTCATTATCTGAATCTAGTATTCAACTAGCCCGAAGTTGAACAACAAATCAAGCATTGCGTATTTGTCAAGGAGAGACTTGGCATGCACTGACCAAGTCCTACTACAGTTTCAGTCTGCAGAAATTTCTTTGTGTCCAAAGGAGCCCCAAAGCGTATATTTAGTTCTCAAAGTTGCTAAAGGGTATGTATACGGTTCGAATACGATATTTGCATGATTGTATCATGATATTGATGGAGTGGATACTTTTATTCTCCGAATGGGCCATAACTGAAACCTTAAACGTCAACCTGAGAAAATTCAGCCAACCCCCCTCAAAATCAAATCTGTATAAAACAAAACAAAACAAAACAAAAACCAATCCATGAATCATTTATTCAGTTAACATTGAAATAAAACTGTCCAAAGGAATCGGAATTGCCCCTGCTAGCCTGCTGCCATGGGCCTTCAAACCCTAACTTATAATTTGATTAAAATAAATCAATCCGTATTCTCAAATTTAATCCGCAAACCACTTGCTCAGCTAATGAGATTGAAATAAATCGGAAAGACTGAGAGAAATCAAGAGCAAGCCTGTTGAAAGGAAACGGGATCTCTCGCCTCAGTTGTTGAGCTGCATCTAGCCTGCCACCACGGCGAGGGTGGAGGGCGTGTGGCGGCGGACGAGTTCACCGGCGAGCCGACGGCTGCCGGGCCGGGCGTACGCCGTCGAGCGGCGTTGCTGCCTCCTCTCATCCTCTGCTGTTGCTCCCACAATTTCTTCCTCACTCCGATTCAGAGGAGCTTTTGCTTTTCGAGACAATATTCAGAGGGGATTTTTTTTGAGCAAATATTGTGAGGAGCTCTCGCACAAATTGGTCCAGAGCTCGTCTGGAGGCCTTCTGAATTGCTGGGCTGCTGCATTTCCATCTCCATATGGGCCGTTGGCCAGCTGGATGACTGGGCTGCTTACTATCAGAGACAGGAACGTTTGGTTTATGGTGTATATACATCCTATATTTTGGTCAAACAGAATATATACATCCTACATGGAGAAAAAATTTAGTAATTAAATAAAAAATCCCAAAATTCTAAAATATGTTTGAAATATTGAAGCTCCATTGTACTTGTAAAAAAATACCAGAAAAATAGAAAAAAACCTGTTGTAATCTTTTCAAAAACAAATCAGCCAAAATAATATGAATAGTGACCTATAATAGCAATAAATTTTCCCCCAAAGTCAATGTTGGATTTTTATTCGTGAAAATTTATATACTAGTGCAAACAAAGTTTAAAATTTCTAATTTTTCTAATATTTTTAACTATTAATTGTTTTCCCATATCAGGTGTATAAACACCTAGGAACAAAAGGGCATTTCCTTTACTCTCGGCTGCTATTTTCTGCTAGTTTTTACATACGAACATAGGTGAAATCGTGTGGTGAGCGCGCCGTTACACAGGACTGGCTCCACGGAGCCCCTTTTTTTTAAAAAAAAAGTTATTTAAAAGTTCCAAAAAAAAATCTAAAAATGCATATACATGTTCTTCAAGTATGTGTAAAGTTTTATTAACTAATGCGATTATTTGCAGTCCACACAAAATACCTAGTCCAAATACAACAAAGAAAAAGCTCATTTTTATCTAGGTATTTGTCTTTTCTTGTGTATCACATATGAACATATATGTTCACGAATTTTTCTAAGTGCATCTTCATATTGTTCATGGGTGATCGTAGGGCATTTTTTTTTCTACTACGTTTCCCAACACCATAAGCTGCACCATGTGTTATTGTTATGTTGTGATCCAAATTCATATATAAGCTGCACCATATTGACTTGCCACATGCCAGGGAGTGTCGGCGTATGTGTTATGTGCCGCCACACAGACTTGTTTTTTTTCATATTGCAGAGCGAAAGGCGATACGTGTACACACACTTTATGCCTACTAAATCGTGTGTCGAAGTTTAAATATCACACACAATCTTTTTTTGTAATTGTGTGAACTATAACGCACACGATACTAGTCGCTGCAATCTATGCGATGTCATTAATTATTGCACACGGTGGTGAAATTCGACCCATCTGCCTGAAATAGCAATAGCAAGCGATACTAGTTTTGAAATGTGTGCGATGAACACTGACATTGGATCACACAACGGTTGGATTGACTTATCTAGACCTTTGCCACGTAAATACCGACAATGGGCCACACAGTCGGGTATGCAATAAAAATGACAAACATTAAGATTTTTTTTTGCCGGGGGGGGGGGGGGGGGGGGGCAAAGATTAGGGTGGAGTGCAACAAGGTGGCTTGAAAGTAGATGTTCTCTATAAAAAAAAATGAAGGCCTGTGTTTTTGTGTAACACCAACCTTCGCAATTCCCCTCCTTTCAGTTAGTCAAAAGTAAATAAAAGGTATTATTTCCAGAAACAGATTAATGCAAGACATAATCGGGAATGGTGAGTTGATTTCTACTGATTTCAAAGGAGGATAGAGATCCATGGGGAAAGGCTCGAAAGGTTATTCGATGAAAAGAATGACCGCGTATTGAGCTTATAGTATTCACTATACTACGTATGTGAGGATGAGGAAATATATTAAACTAATGACCAAAAAAACAAAAAAAAACATGTACATGCATGGATATATTTATTTTATTCCCTCCGTTTTTAAATGTAAGTCTTTTTAGTTTTAGAGATTCCAATATAAGCTACATACGGAGCAAAATGAGTGAATCTATATTTTAAAATACGTCTATGTATCATGGTGATGCATGCTTCGATGAGTAGACCGTTAGGCGCTCCTTCTGGCGACGGCTCGGGCGCCTTGCCCCGGTCGCCCAGAGCTCCGGCCTGCGAGGGCTGGGAGGTGGTTAGGAGTGGTGCTGGCTCCTCCCCGGCTTGGTCGCGGCGGGGCGCGTCGGTGGGCTCTGTGGTGGCGTCGGTGGGAGGTAGGTTCTGGGCGTTGGCAGGAGAGGAGCCGGAGGATGCGGTCGGCGTGGATCTGGAGTCGGAGGTAGGGCGGCCGGTGCCTGAGGGCCCGTCGTTGGGTGATTTCGTCGCCTACGCACAAGCCGAGGGGAGCGGCGCCGCTGGGGCGCGTCGTCGTTTCGCTCCTGGTGGCCGGGGAACGCGCGCCGTCGCTGTTCGGGCCTGGCAGCCCTCGCGGACCCCGGTCAGGGGGGCGTCTCCTGGAGATGCCGCGCGGAAGATCAGGTCGAGGGCGGCGTCCGCGATGCTCGCTCCAGTGGCCTCGGAGGCTGAGTGGCCGCGCCTGCCGTCGCAGGTGGCCGCCAGTCAGGTGCCGGAGGAGGAGGAGGCGGCGGCAGGGCTGTCGGCGGAGGACGATGGCTCTGTTTCCTCGCAGGCTAGGGTTGGCGCTGCTGGGCCTGGGGCCGTGGTCGGGCTAGTGGGCCGTGGGCCGGCCCCCGTGCCTGGGACGGGTGGCGAGGGTGTGTCTTGCCTAGTGGGGCCCACACATCAGCCTGGGGGCGGTGGCCTGGTTCCTACTGGGCCGACTGGCCCGGATAGGCCCGCGCCAGCGTTTCCTAGGTCTAGGCCCAGCCACGGCACATATTTATGGCTGCGGCGTGGCTGCCTCGCCCCCTCGCTAGGGTTTCCCGCAACCAGAAACGAGGTGCGGCGCCTTGCTCACCTCGCCAGATCCATTCGCCCCACCCCCCCTCCTTCGCTTCCCATTTCTTTTGCAGCGGCGGTGATGAGCGATCGACGCATGGAGAAGAGGCCGATGGAGGCCCAGGACCTGGATGGGGAGCGGCGGCGGGAGAGAGACCTGCGGGAGAAGGCATCGAAGGAGATGCGCGCGAGGCAAAGTGGTAGATCCGACCGCTACCAAGAGCAAGTGGGGCGCGAGGGGGATTGGGGTCCTCCTCCCCCCTGGTGGATCCAGCAGCAGGAGAGAAAGAAGAAGAAGAAGGAGCTGGCGCGGCGGCGGGAGTTGGAGCGGAAGCCAATGGATCACCCTAACTGTGGTGGTGGCCATGGGGATCCACTGGCTAAGAGGCCCAGGGCGGCTTCCGCCCCCCTGACGGTGCCGCTCCTCCCTGGATCGAAGGGTACGGCGGACGAACCCATTCCAGTGGAGGATGTGCCGAAGGCCCCGGAGGTGGAATGCTTCAAGTGCGGGAGACTTGGCCATTTCCAGTCGCAGTGTAAGTTCAAGCCCTTGTGTGTGCTGTGCAAGGAGGAGGGACACGCGTCTGCGCACTGCCCGACGAGGGGTCGGCAGCCTTGTTTGCAGATCATGGGTAGCGCAATTTCTGGGGAAGGCTTCTTTTGTCTGCAGTTCGAAGAGGAGGAGGAATCCGAGGGTCCACGGCAGCTCTCTGTTGGCAACGCCGCCATCCTCTCGGCTGAGCCAGGACGTCTGAGCCTGCGGATTCTTATTCAGGAGCTCAACCACATGGTCACGGGGGACTGGGACTGGCAAGTCACCCAAGTAGGAGAGGACGATTTCATGGTGGTGTTCCCTTCAGCGGATCTCCTGCATATGGCCCGGACTAGTGGCAAGCTTTTCCTTTCTATCAACGATATCATTGCTAGGGTGCGTGATGTGGAGCAAGAGGTGATCCCCCCGATGGTGATGCCAGAAGCTTGGGTGCGGCTCTACGGGATCCCTGAGAAACACCGCAAGATTGAGCGAATCAAGGAGGCTTTTAAGATGCTGGGATGCCCGATCGTGGTCGACGAGCTTTCCCTCATAAAGTTGGGGCCTGTGAGGATGAAACTGGCTTGCAAGTCGCCGGCTAAACTTAACGGCACGGTCGAGGTGTGGTTTAACCAAGAAGGGTACCAGATCAAGGTGGAGGTGGAGCGGCTGCCGCGGAGGCTGGGGGACGGAAGTGGTGCGTCTGGGGCGGGCCCATCCGCCCCCCTTTCAGAAAGCCAGCATGGTGCGGGCGGGCAGCTCAAGCTCAAGCCCGGGACAGCCGCGGTGATTCCCTCCAAGCAAGTTGTCAAGGGTGCGACAACGGGCAACTCTGCGGCTGGGGTGCCCCAGCAGGTGGCGCCGGGCGCGGGTGCGGCCCCGGCTGGCCAAGATGTGGAGATGGGCAAGCTGAATGAGGAGCCCGAAGAGAGCATTCCAGATACTTCCATTGACACGGAGACTTGGGAAAAGTTGGGTGTGCTAGCTACTCAAGACACTGCTGTTAGTTCCCCCCCCCCTGCCCGCTCCCTGGATCAGTCCTTCGACCAGTACGGCTCCAACTTGCAAGCTCCAATCAAGCCTGTGCCCTTGCCGCTGGTGTCTAAGGAGACAGACCCTTTGACTGCCTCTCCAGCGCGCGTAGGGGGCTCGGGGTCAGGATGCGAGGTTACTGACCTTACCCCGGCCTCGGGCAAGAGGATGTCGAGCGGCTCCGGGCGGCAGGCCAAGAAGACAGCAGGGAGGAAGCCAGGGAACAAGACGGTGGCCAAGGAGGCGGCGGGTGCGATCGATGCGCTGGGAGGAGAGCTAGGAGCGGCTCTGGAGGCGCCAGGGCCGGCGACCAAGGCCAAGCGTTCGAGGGCGACTCCGGTGGCGACCCGGGCTCCTAGCGTGCGCGCCAAGGCCAAGCTCGGGGACTTGTCCTCGTTGGAAAGCGCCAAGCTCCGTGCTGCTGACAAGAACATGGACGTGACAGGTAACACTTCCCCCTCTTACAAGATCTTAAATGCCTTCTCTAACGTCCATCTAGCTGAGATTCTTCACGATAGTGGCGTTGCACTAGATTCCTCGCCTTTGGATATCATTCCCTTAGTTCGCGCGCGTGAAGATGCTCAGGCCGCTCTTGCGGCTGCTGCCGCCCGTTGTGCGGCTGTGCAGTCCGCGGACGGTCAGGCTGCGGTACCAGTAGGGGCTGGTGTAGTAGATTTGCCCACCGAGGAAGACGAGGCCGGGGTGGCCTCGGACTTGCCTTCTTCCAGCCGAGCGCCGGCAAGGAAGCGTGTGGCCAAGGCGGTGAGCTCCCGTGGAGTTCACCTGCGTAATCGGGTTATCTGATGAGATACATCTTCTGGAACATTCGCGGATGCGGCCATGGGGGGCGGCGTACGCAGCTCAGAGAGTATATGTCTAAAGAACACATAGATTTTGTTGCGCTCCAAGAGACTATTAAGGCTGATTTCACGTTTAGAGATTTAGTGGCGTATGATCCTTTTCAGCGTTTTGATTGGTTTTGGACCCCTTCCATGGGGCATTCTGGAGGTCAGCTGATGGGTTGTAATAGAGATATTTGTGATGTTATTGCGTGGGAGCCGGGTTTGTTCTATATTGCAGCTACTGTTCGTCACCGGGTATCCATGGCTACTTGGGTGATTGTCAGTGTCTACGGGCCGGCGGACCACGCGAGGTCTGCAGATTTCTTGGGGGAAATCACAACCTTGGTCGGGGCCAAGCGAGCGGCCAACTTGCCCGTCGTTGTGGGCGGGGACTTTAACTTGATCCGCTCGGGGGCGGACAAGAGCAATAGCAACATTGACTGGGCTAGGGTGTCCCTTTTCAACAATGCTATTGCGGCCGCGGCTCTTAGGGAAATTGCGCGGACAGGTGCAAGATACACTTGGACTAACAAACAGCGGGTTCCAGTGCGTTGTGTTCTCGACCATGTTTTTTATTCAAGCGATTGGGAGGCCCTGTTCCCCCTCTGTACCTTAGTGGCCGAGACGCGCATAGGTTCAGATCATGTCCCTCTAATTCTGTCGTCAGGGGAGGACAGTAGGCGCCGCAACCGTAGATTTTTCTTCGAGACGGCGTGGTTCGAACACGAGGGCTTCTGTCATTGGTCACGACTCGTTGGGCCTTGATTGGAGACCAGGTGGGGTGTCAAAGAGGACCAGTAGAGTTCTGGTCCTCTGCGGCTGCGGCTTTGCGGGCTTTCCTCAGGGGATGGGGGGCCAACCACGGCAGCGAGTCCAAAAGGGAAAGGGAACGCATCGTGGAAGAAATCGCGAGCTTAGACGCGCAGGCGGATGCCAGACCTTTCTCTGGCGACGAATGGGAGCACCGCTACTCTCTGGAAAACCAGGTCTTGGCTATCCTTAGAGCAGAGGAGGAATACTGGCGACGTAGGGGCGGCGTCAAGTGGGTCGTGAAAGGTGACGCCAACACCGGCTACTTCCACGCGTACGCCAATGGCCGTAAACGCAAGAGTACCATCCTAAGACTACAGTCGGAGCATGGGACTCTGGTGTCCCATTCTGAAATCGTTAAGCACATCTTCGATTTCTTTGTCGAGCTGTTGGGAACAGCCGAAGAGAAAGGTTTAAGTCTTAGGGAAGACTTATGGGGCCCGGAGGAGAGGGTGTCTCAACAGGAAAACGACGCACTCATGTTGTCCTTTACGCCACAAGAGATTGACCTAGCGCTTGCGGGCATGAAGAACGACACGGCTCCAGGACCGGATGGCTGGCCGGTAGAGTTCTTCAAAAAGTTTTGGCCTTTCCTTAGAGACCTCTTCCAAGCTATTATTAATGGCTTCGCCCTCGGTACGGTTGACCTCTCGAGACTTAATTATGGGGCGATCTGTTTGATTCCCAAGGTCAAAGGGGCGGATACAATCAAGTTGTTCCGTCCGATCACGCTCCTAAATGTTCCCTTCAAGTTATGTGCCAAAGCCTTTGCCTCTAGGTTAGCGCCGGTTGCCCAACGAGTAATCCATAAGAGCCAGACCGCTTTCCTTAAGGGTAGAAACATTCTTGAAGGGCCTATTGCGCTCATGGAGATAATCCACGAGTTAAAACGTACACGTGGACAGGGTGTTATCCTCAAGCTCGATTTTGAAAAAGCGTACGACCGCGTAAACTGGGAGTTCGTGCGGGAAGTCCTCCTCAAAAAGGGATTTGAGGAGGGTTTCGTACACCGGATCATGCATCTGATCTCGAGTGGCAACACCTCGGTTATTGTCAATGGCCAAATGGGGAAGTTTTTCCGTAATAGGAAAGGGTTAAGACAGGGCGATCCCATCTCCCCACTCGTCTTTAACTTTGTGGCAGACGCTTTGGCAGCTATGCTGTCCAAGGCCAGCAAGGCTGGTCATGTTAAGGGACTCGTTCCACACCTCATCCCGGGTGGTGTGACCCATTTACAATATGCAGACGATACCTTGCTTTTGTTTAAGCCCGACGACCATAGTATCGCCTCGATTAAGCTTCTGTTATTAGCCTTTGAGATCCTGTCCGGACTGAAAATAAATTTTCTTAAAAGCGAGGTCATCACCATGGGGATGGACGACCATCAAAGTTGGCGTGCCGCAAATCTACTTAATTGCAAGCTTGGGAGCTTTCCAATAAAGTATCTGGGGCTTCCTATATCCCATCGCAAACTATCGATTTCAGAGTGGGAGCCGCTGTATGGGAAGGTGGCCAATAGGGTAAGCCCGTGGCGAGGGCGTTTTATGTCTTCTGCGGCTAGGCTCATTTTAACTAACTCGAGCCTCTCTTCCCTGCCCCTATTCACTATGGGGATGTTCTTATTAGCTGATGGCGTGCACGCTAAGCTAGATACACCGCGATCCCGGTTCTTTTGGGAAGGAACTGGCATCAAGCGGAAATATCATCTGGTAAAGTGGGAGGCTGTCTGTAGGCCAAAAAAATTCGGAGGTTTGGGGATCCTAAACTCCAAACTTATGAACGTAGCCCTACTGTCCAAATGGTGGTGGCAGCTTGCCCAAAACGAGACGAGTCTCTGGGCTCAACTGCTAAAGGCTAAGTATTTCCCAAATGGGAATCCTTTCAGTGCCCCGGCCAACGGCTCCGTGTTTTGGAAAGGGATCCAAGCGGTCCGACCAGCTTTTGCTATCGGGGCCAAATTCCAGATTCAAAATGGACATTCCACTCGCTTTTGGCTGGATCATTGGCTGGGAGCCTCTCCCCTTTGGCAAAGTCACCCCAATCTTTTTCGGATCGCCACTGACACAAACATCTTAGTGGGAGAGGCAGCCCGTACTGACCCTCCAGCGATCCATTTCATGAGGGTCCTTTCCAACGCCGAACGGGAGGCATGGGATGACCTAGTGCATCAAATTGGTGACAACCGTATAGGGCCGGGCGAAGATTTGGTCGAATGGAGCTTGACAGCGTCCCGGAAATTCTCGGTTAAATCTTTATACAACAAGCTTACTGAAGGGACAACGCTTGATATAGCTAGGGGGCTGTGGAAGGCAGGTCTGCCCTTGAAAATTAAAATCTTCATGTGGCAAATGCTCAGGAATAGGCTGCCCACGTCGGATAATGTGGCAAAACGTAATGGTCCGGCTGACGGTACCTGCACTGTGTGCGGTCTAGGTGAAGATGCTAACCACGTCTTTTTTAGATGCCACCTAGCCAGGTTCGCGTGGAGTGCAGTTAGGGAAGCCTTCCACTCGAACTGGAACCCAGCCTCGGGGAACGACTTGATTGCCATCCTTAAAACCACGAGAGGGACCAGCAGTAGAATCGCTTGGCGTTGCGTAGGGGCACTACTATGGGCTACTTGGACGACGCGCAATAAAATTACGATTGAGAAAAAAAAATTCCTAACCACCCTGCGGATGTGATCTTCAAATGTCACCTTTTCTTACAGACGTGGACTCCGCTGGGAAAGGAGCGCGATGCTGAGCGCATGTCGGAGGCCATGGCGCGCATCAAGACTATCCAGGTGATGGCTAGACAAGACACGACGACTCGATGATGCTTTTGGAGCCTTCGGTGGATGTTTCATGTTAGATAGGTCTTCTGCGTTGGATGATTTGGATGGTGTAATGTTGCCTTCGCGTGGAACCTTTGTGCTGTTTTCGTCGTCGTCTTGGACTGAACCTGTTTTCTGCTTTTCTGGGTTGTATCTTGCTGTACTGGTGCCTGAGGGCTTTATTAATTTAAAGCCGGACGCGTCTAGCGTCTTCGTTTCAAAAAAAATACGTCTATGTGCATCCGTATGTAGTTCATATTGAAATCTCTAAAAGACTTTAGAAAGCGGACGGAACACTTCATAAAGCTCACCAGACATGTTTATCTATAACATGCATGGATACCCTTACGGGAAGGACGAAGATAGTGGAAGAACCTTGAGATGATGGTGATATATATTACTGACTCAATCCTTTATTAGCTCTATTTGTGTGGATCTTTCAGGTGCATGAATGGTACTTGTGCAAAACTACGCTTCCCTTGTCATTCGATAATTTTTATCTTTATGGTGCTCATAACATATTTTTCATCTATACTTATAGGAGTTTGTTACCTTCTTTTGGTCGAAGAATAAGATGTGGGTAATATATGCATTGCCGACTTAGCTTAACATTTTTTGAGCAGAATTTCTATAAATTTTATACAGGTATTGTGCTGAAGTCCGTGAAATAGGTTAATGGCCGGGAGTGTTTATAAGTTATCAAGTCGAGCACATAAATCTGGAAGTAGCTAATTTTCCTACTGAAAAGTAGATAGAGATTTCTGAAGACATGAGACATTAATACATAGTATACATAGCCGTCTTCTGAATTCTATGATTCTTCATACCTTGAGGCTGTTAAACATCTATGCACCTTTCATTTGATGAGGTACATTCAAATTGGGTCTGTTTATAACTTTGATGAAAAATTATCTTCCCTTAGATGGTCAAGGTTCTAGAGCTCATTGCTATGAAAGAAGGCATATATTTGATTCACGGAATTGCCAGTAGAATTGGAGTGAGCGTGAGTATCAATTGCTCGGAGAGGAAATCATGAACCGCAGTCAGAATATTCTCTCACTGAAATATATTTGATCTGTGTGTGTATCCTGGCCAGTTGATTACCGAGTACTATCGTTTGTCTTCCCATTTGATTTCTCATATGAAGCTACTAATTTTGACAATTCCTTTTATTTTACAACACTATTGCTTATGTTTTCCTATGGAAAGTAAACTAGAGTGAATTAACGATTTGTTTTTCTTTAGATGTTGTTGGTCGGGTGTCCTCTACTACTGAAGTTTTACCACCATCTGGTGGTGCTTGAGAGCAGAGACGGCATACTTTCATCAGCAGCGGCCAAACTCCCAGCGCCGCTGGTGCTGTACACCCCTGTATCCCTCGACATCCAGTGCCTCACGTCTGCCCAACATGAACACCTCCTCAATATGTACATCTCTGAATTTTGCCATTGCTAGAGAAAGTAGAGCATTGTTTTGCTGTAGCTATAATTTGAGTTTAGAAGATATACTTCTCTCTTTTTGACGTCAATATTTTCAGTTGACGGCTCCTTCCAGTCTCATGTCTTTCTCTTTAGCAGGGATCAGTGAGTACTAAACAAGCAAAAATGTCCTTCTCTTTTTCATATTTCTTCCTTTTCCTTACTACTTTTGTGGCTCCAAATCTCATGATGGCTCTATGTCTGTTCTTTTTCTTGACATGGATTTTACCCTGAAAAGTTTCTTCTGATCTAGTACAATGTTCTGCCATCTAAATTTGTCTGTATATTGTGAATGAGTAGACACTTGTGCAGAAGCCCAATGGGATGAAATTACGAACTACAGAGAGGTGTAATTATTAATTAATTTCTTGCTTTAAAAGATATGCAACTAGCAGAGTTTCTTATTATTATCAATTGGATTATGACCGAAGTGAAGAACTTATGTGGACAGTCTGGCAGATTTCGGTGGCAAGATTTTTGTACAATTAGAGTGGCAGATTTCAGAAATTTGTAGAGCACATGATTCACAAGAACAAGATATACTGTCAAGGTGTGTACTTTTTACCCATTGCACTAATCTTTTGCTTTGAGCGATAGCTAAAAGAAAGTACTTCCTTTGGAATAATCTTTCGTGCACCCACAAGTATAATATCTCCATTTCCTTATTTTTTGTTCTTCCGTCAGTAGTATTTCTTTTAGCTACTATTTTCCCTTGGATAAATCACTCATGCTATTTTTAATGAGGTTCATTCTAGCCGTTTGCTCACGAGAACAGAAACATTTTATCTGTTGGCTAAATGAAAGTACATTCTTTGAATTTGCCACTTTTTCCTGCACTCGCAGATATAATCTCTCCATTTCCTGGATTTTTTATTCTTCCATTAGTAGTATTTCTTTTAGCTACTTTCTGCCATAGCATAAATCGCTCATGCTATTTTAGTAAGATCCACTCCTGCTCTATGCTCACTAGAACGGAAAACAAATATTATCTGCTTATTTTAGCGTCGCATTTCACTCACAGTATTCATGGTCACAGATAAAACAGTAATAAACTGCCCTTCTCTGTCAAACATACGGAGTACAAAGTTGTCATGCCTGATCAGCAAAAGATTTGTGCTTCTTTGGCCCATATATATCACAGTAGAGTATATGATTTTCACAGTTCTTAATTTAAAATTTTCCTTTTCTGGCACAGCCATGGATATCAACAATCAGTCAAGCAAAGAAATATTCATGGGAGATATACAGGGATCCACAAGAATGTGCACCGTATGGCACTACCCTTTTGTCATCGAGCCACTATCACATTTTGGTCAGCAATCAGTTCAAGCAATTCTCAGCGCAATTAGTCAGAAGTTGGAATTTACATCTAAACGAACAATACATCAAGCAACAGAAGAAAGAGTGGTCATCTCTTTTTCTTGGCACCAAGATGCCATACAAGCATTCAGACTTCGGAATCGCACAAGCAGTTTGTATATAAACGATGTGCCATATCGTTTTAACATGGACACTTCAAAACAATATCTGCCAAGAGTGGTCGCTAATCACTATGATTATAGTAGTCCTAAAGAGTTTGCCTCTGCGTTTCTGTTCACATGTAGTTGATGTTTTAGCCTTTTAGAAATATATGGCGTTGCTTAAATTATGTTTCTTTTGGCAACAACATATGAAATGGAGAAATTTTTAGGTTTAGGATAAAATTGTTCTAGATTTTGAGAAGATTGTTACAGATCCATGAGAAAAATGTCCCAAGTTTAGGAAATTAACTATCCATATTTTCGATTCTTGGTTAATAAGCTGGTCACAATAGTTTTTTATTTTCTAAGCAAGCTGGTCACAATAGTTGATGTGGGTCATAAATCAAACAATTACTCATGTAGCTATGCTTATTAAAGGATCTGATTTTTTTTCTCCTGGTGCAACACACGGGCATTTTTGCTAGTATCTATAACATGCATGGATACCCTTACGCGTTTGCCCACCACTTTAATTAATTAGGCTTTTGGCCGAGTAAGAGACTCACCAGACATGTTTATGTTGAGGTTCCACTGAAAGCTTCCATCCTGGAAGGAGATGCCACAGTAAACAAAATATATATACCCGTGGACGCACTAGTAGAAAACAGGGTTTTGGTTCGGCCAGAAAAAAGCATTAATCCCGGTTGCATTATGAACCGGGACTAATGTGAGCATTAGTCCCGGTTCGAGCGGCCAGGGCACCGTACAGGCATTAGTCCCGGTTCAAACGGGACCTTTAGTCCCGGTTGGTGCCACGAACCGGGACTAAAGGGTGCGATGCCCATTAGTACCGGTTCGTGGCACCAACCGGTACTAAAGGTTAGACCTTTAGTCCCGGTTCGAGCCACCAACCGGTACTAATGGTGTTTGAGGCATTAGTACCGGTTCATGGCACGAACCGGTACTAAAGGTCCCATTTTCAAACTCTACACCCCCCCCCCCCAATCGCCTTTTCAGTTTTGTTAAAAGCAAAAGAAAATGATAAAAAACTTCAAAAATTAAAATCCTTCCGGATGTAGTTATGTTACTACATGTACTAGTTAGGAAAATTTAAAAACTTAAATTTGGACATGTTTTGCAAAAAGTGTAGGAAAAATGTAAAACGGCTATAACTTTTGCATACGATGTCAGAAAAAACGTATAATATATCAAAATGTTCAGCACGAAAATCCGCTAGGAAGATTCATGGCTAGGGGAGATGTCGTTGGCCATAAAATAGCCAATCCTTTACAATACGGTACAATGTAAAGATGCTTTTGTCAGTACAATACTAGGATTGATTCCGTTAAATATTTAGTGCAGGAGATCCCCCGTGGGGGAACAATGGGATAGATGGCTATATCTCGTGTATAGGTTGATGAAGGTTAACCTTTCTGATGAGCTAGGTACCTTGCACTGAAAAGTTTCGGGGTCAGGAGTATTCTCAGTTAAATCTATGTATGTTGATTTGATAAATACTGGTCCAATACCAAAGTCGCTTCAAATTTAAAAAATTAAGTTGCTTTTAAAAATAAAGGTCTGTAGGTGGTTTATACATAAGGAAATGATTTTGACTAAGGACAATTTGGAAAAACATAGTTTGGAGGGTAGTAAACGATGTTGTTTCTGTGATCAGGATGAATCAATCCAACGTATTTTCCTCAAATGCCCACTAGCCAAGTTATTGTGGCGTACAATACATGTGTCATTTAATCTCGGTCCTCCTAATAGTATTGCCAATTTATTTGAGACATAATTAAATGGGGCAGAGCCTAAGAAAATGGCGCATATTCAAGTCAAAGTGTGTGCATTATTTTGGACTATTTGGAACTGTCAAATGACGTTTATTTTCAATAGATAAAAAACACGAATTTTTTGCAGCTCATCTTCCGAGCGACTAGCTGGATCCGTACGTGGTTGTTACCCAACCATGCAGAAGTCAGGGAACATATGGCCTATGGGTGCAACTGTTGGGAGAGTGTAGTAGGAGATACTTACAATTGGTTTGGATGTCGATCCAACAATAGAATAGGTGTCTAGTCATCATGTCCTAATTTCGCTGGTTGTGGCAATTTATTCATCTCTTGCGGCTTTGCTTGCAAACTTGTATCGAACTACATACTTTGTTACTATTTTGTTTAATAGTATGACTGTTATGCAGAGGCAAGAGGTAATCCTTCATTTCAAAAAAATATAAAAAAAGTACTCTCGCCCGTTATAAGAGCTTGGTTTTGTGGCATGTAATGTTGCACTAATACGAAAATGATTCTAAACTTCAAGAATAAACAAGAAAATTCTTTACTCGCCTACAATCAGTATATTAGCATAAAGGAGCTGTAGCTTAACTACTCCAAGAACTGAACAGAACTTAAGCTTGTGCGTTTGATGACATACATATTTTGAATTTGGAACTGTTGCAATGTCATTTATCCTCCCTGGAAGGCTAAGATATACATGCAACTTGATAGTATTACAGACTTGGAATTGTTAGCTCCAAATTCAGCTCATCCAATAAAAAGTACTCACCAAAGCTTCAACTCAGTTGTGGAAAAACATGAGGCATGGCCACTTTTAAGCTAACCGATAATTTCTCACCCCCGGAACCAGATGATAGTCATCTCCAGGATCCTGTTGAGGGTCAGCAGAAACTGTGTTGTTGAACCTGAGCACCTTATTGGCCTTGCACACCCTCATGACGCCATGCCATCCGACGCCGAGCATAGTCAGCCCCCCGGCGAGGGCGAATACTTTCCACCCAGCCACCACACACACATAGGCCAGGAACGCAGATGGCACCGCACACATTGCCACAAGCGCAGGCAATGGCAGCGGCACGCGGTAAGGGCGCTTCATCGCTGGGTGCTTGGCGCGGAGCCAGAGGAAGGATGCGAACTCGAGCAACGTGCCGAGGCTGTACAAGAAGTTAGCGGTGGCGACAACGTCGTCGAAGCAGAGGAAGGAGACAACGATCGTGACAATGGTTGACACGGCGATAGCCACCCACGGGGTGCCGGTTCGGGCGGCGCGACGGGAGAAGACGGCTGGGAGCAGGCCCAAGTCCGCCATGCCAAGGAGCTGGAATGCGCCGCTGCTCATCTGGGCTTCGAACATGCCGATGGAGGAGATCACTGCGCCGGCCCCTGTCCAGTATTTGAGCCATGGGCCCCCGATGATGCCTGCGTAGACACAACATAATTATATAACTTTTTCTCTGGAAAAACTAAACAAGATTAAAGACGTCCCCGCATCTATTCCATTCACATTCATTTTTGATGGCTTGGCTGCAGTTTTCCGTATGTGCACTTGAAGCAACTGACAGTGGGTCCGCCCTCTCCGCTCACAACACACACCCTCCCAAACTTGCGATTTACCGTGGTCATCACTTGCGCTTTATCGTGGCCATCATTCTCTTCTTCTCTTTTTTTTTTTGCGGGAATTCTTTTCTTCTCTTTGTTGTCGTTTTCCTCGGAACCTTCATTGTTGTTTTTCACCTCACTTGACTTTAGTAGTACCATACTTGGCCATAATTTTAAGCTAGCCTATGGTTTGTTGTTTCACGCCTCAATAGGGTTGCTATGGAATCTACCTGACCTGTATCCAAGTCACACCCTCGTCGGTCACCTTTGTTGTCTTAGGGCATCTCCAACGGGACCCTTAAACCGCCTCTGGATCGTAGGAGCCATCCAACGTGGGTCTGTATCGGTCTGCATGGTGGTCCGTACATGTTTTCTCCCGCAAACCGGAGACAACCGTGGGGGCTTTGCGGGCGTCCGGACCGCTCCCAAGACCGTGTCTAACTGCCCTGTCCCACCCAAACCCTTCCCTTGCCCGCAAGTGCTTCTCGCCCAAAACGGTTAGCGCCGCCCCAGATCGTCAGTGGCCGCATTCATGCCCGGCCAGAGTGGGCGCGCCTGCTCGCACTGTCACCGGCATTGAAGTGGCACGCCGACTGACAGAGCGCCGACCGCGCTGCTTCTCGGTGCACCGATCGCGTTCAAACGACACGACGGCCGTCCGGCCGCCCATCTGCCGCCCACATTAATGACACTCGATTGCCGAGGCCGCTACTCCGGCGCCACCCGACCGTCCCTCTGCCATCAACCATTGCTATATAAACTGCTGCCCTGCCATAGCCGCAGTCATCCGCCTTCGATCCCTCTCCGCATCACTCCCACCATGGATTCCTCCCACGTCAAAGCTCTCTGAGACGGGCTGGCGCCGGACTAGAAGAAGGAAATGGCCGCCATTGCTACTGGCTGGCGGGCAGCCGTAGGACGCTGATGTCCCAATGAAGGACGCGAACGACGATGAGCCGGCGCCACCCTCCTTGTCCGCGCCAGTCTCCTCCTTCGCGCCACCCTTGCCGGTGCATTGCACCATGACCATCGGCGAGGCCCGTGCCCATTACATGGAGACGCTACGGGAGGAGCAATTCCGGGAGGTGCAGGCCGACGCCGCCTACAACCACCAATTCCTCCAGGAGCACCTACGACGGAGGAGCAGCTCGCTGCCAGTAGGGCCATCGTTCCGCTCGGCCCGTGAGATCCGCCTCGCCTGCTGGCGGGTACAGCCAGCGGGTGGCAGAAGTGGCGGCCACCTAAAAGGAGTGTGATGAGGGATGGACGACAAGGTGTTCGGCGAGACCGACGACGATGACGATAGCGCCGACTCCGCCGAGGCCGCGCCCCGCCACCACGACCACGAAGCCAGCACGTCCGCGGGTGCCGCCGGCTGCGAGGAAGAATAGTGCACGGTAGGTTGCCGCCGCTTGGGTCCCAAGAAGGCCACCACTCCTTCCCTCCCGTCGACGCCAAGCTTAGTGGGCTGAGCATCGTCAGCCTATTAGTCGCTTGGCGACGACATGGAGGCAGACAACTTCAGTTCCCGTCGTTCCGGAGGCTGAGGTTACGGAGACGGAGCTGTAGAAGGCGAAGCTTCATTTTTCGGGGCTCATGACCGGAGATGGGGAACTGGCGCCGGCGATCTTTTAGTTTAGGTTTTATACCCCTAGAGTCGGATGAGCGCCGCTTTTAGTTGAACTATATCGGAAATATAATGAATTTCATCATGTTTATATGAAATCTAATAAAAATCCGTTGTGTTTGCATGAACTTCGTCCAGTTTGTATGAAAATCCGGCCAAGTTTGAACGAATTTTGTCCGGTTGTTCGGATAGTGGTTGAAATATATGTGGATAGCGTTGGATGGTAGCCTCCCACATCCGTGTGTCCGCAGACGGATACGAGAGAAAATTTACGGGTCACTGTTGGAGATGCCCTTACCTCTCCTTGCCCACCGACCCATCCGATTTTGCACGCGTCCACAACTCCGTTGATTCTCCTTATCCTTATCTTTGACTTGTTATGCAACCGTAAGGTTGTCACCCTCTAGTGATGGCGTTCACCCTCACCCATCACCAAATCGGTCACCCTTCGAATCGGGTGAGTGCAGGGGTGGTTGTTGTCGTTCAGCTTTCTTGGAGCCAAACCAGAAGATGAAAACATAGGCGTTCTGGTGATGTATGATCTCATTAAATGAATGCATATGACATATCAAAGTTGTTGTGAGATGGGACATGGTAGGCGTGGTGTGACGTGTTGCAGAGCTCCAGCGATGAAGGGGCGATGACGGCGGCGCGCCTTCGGCTCGCTTCAGTGCTTGTAGTCGTCGCTAGGTGGTTTACGGATCTGGATGTAATTTTTATTATTTCTGGGATTCGTTGTACTGATGATTGAATATGAATAGATTGGACATTTTCTCGCAAAAAAAAGACCCAACACGACATGTCCATAGATGTTTAGTTTTTCCAAGAGTATGTGTACACGATTTTCATTTACCAAGATTTTCAAGGAGTACGTGTACTCAAAATTGATGCAAAAATATATTGTGTATCGCAATAGAAAAGGATAAATTGGTGCAACTTAAGTAAGAAATAATTTTGTTTAGGTGGAGAAAGATTTGTTTTTCTCCAAGAGTACGTACGTGTACAAGATTTTCATTTAGCCATGTGTTTTCTAGCCATGCATGTGGTAATGAAATATCAAATGGGCCGGCTTGTGACACTTTTGTAGGATGCATCAGATTGAATACATACATAAGGGCCGTGTTTGGTTGCCTGGGTGGCTTTTTACTGCATTGCACGGGGGAACCTGGTTGACCACGGCCTGGTTTAGCTGATGCAAAGTAGAGCCAAGATGGGTGTTTGGTTCCCTGTGCATATCATGGCTGTATGAGGTGGATTTCTTCTGAATGTTGCTGAAAATTATGCGGAAGGAGGAGCATGCACCGGTGTGAAGTGATGGGATTCGGTGGTTCCAAACAGTTGGATCCTTGCTTGCGGCGGCAGGATCCGGCATGCGGAGCGGCGCTTGCTGGAGGCGAAGGAAGATGGCCGCACTTGACAGGGGCAGCGGCGGCCGCCGCGTTTGGTCGAGGGAACCCATCAGCGAACACGGTGTTCCTCCCTGCGGCGGCACGAGGAGGCAAGATCTGGCGGCGGCGGTTGCTCTTGGTGGGAGGACGGCGGCGGCGCTTGATGTGCAGAACGGAGGTGGTGGTGCTTGACAAAGACGAATGAGGCAGCGCTTGGTCGATGGGGATACAGGGGGAGCTATCCCGGCGGCGGCGCTTGTCGAAGAGTCAGAAGGGAGACGAAGGAGAACAGAGAAACGAGCCTACACGAGAGATACGCAGGAATCCTGCGTTTCCCTCAGCCTGGCTGTGGCTGAGAGGCCTCTTTTTGCATCCACCGGGCCAGGCTGAAGGGCCATACAGCTTACCAAACAACCCATATCTTGCATGGTGGATGCGAGCCCCATGCAACACAGGGAACCAAGTTGAATGTTCTGTTTGGGGTTGAGGGTGGATAAGGATTTGGATTAGGGGATGCAAATCTGTATATATAATTTCAGATGATGGAGGTAGTACTACGTACCTGCCGCGTCAGCCAAGTAGCCGTTGACCCAGGCATCCGGTGGCGCGTCGATGGCGCCGGTCGCGGCCATAAGCGGCAGCAGGTAACTGCTGGCGATGAGAACGACGGCGAGTGCCAGTGCCCGCGGGAACGTCTGCTCGGGCCGCTCCACCTCGCCGGCCATCGTGCTGGCGCAGTCCCAGTAGTTGAGGTTCCAGAAGAGCGTGTTGAAGAAGAGCCTCCAGTCCTTGTCCCCCTTCACCTGCGACGCCCACCGACTCGGCCTCACCTTGGGCACCGCCATGGCAGTCATGAGCACGAACGGGGCCAGCGACACCATCCCCAGCGCCACGGCGCCCCACCCGACAACGCTCACGCCGGCGTAGTTCACGAAGGAGAGCAACAACGTCATGCCGATCACCGCGCCCGTGCGCGCCCCGCCGGGCTGCGCGACCGCGGGGGCCACTCCGCTTCCGCCAAGGTAGTCGGCGATGAGGGCCGTGTAGGCGGCGATGTTGATGACGATGCTGAGGTACTTCCACATGCCGAGGAGGAAGCCCGCGAGCGGGCCGAAGGCGTGGTCGGCCCACAGGACGAAGCCGCCGTTGCCCGGGAAGGCGGCGGCGAGCTCGGCGGTGATGAGCGACTCCGGGACGCCCCACGCGAAGGGGAAGACGAGGAAGCCGAGCAGGGTGAAGAGCGGCCCCGCTGCGAGGACGGCCTTCTCGGCGCCATAGGGGCCGCCCGCCACCTCGAAGTAGATGAGGAAGACGAGCGGAATCAGAGTGATCTTGCGCTTGTGGCCGTAGACGGACAACGTCGGGCCACCGCCTTGTTGCCTGGTGTACCCATGGTGCTCTTGCCGGACGATGTCGTGCAATTCTTGTTGCTCCTGCCTCTGTGATGGTTGTTCGGCCGCTAAGAGGAATCCTTGGCTCATGGCGAGCTACTCGCTAGCTGCTTAGCGAGTACGTAGAGGAACAAGCTAGCTAGCGTACATTTTGGCAAAGTTGGTTCTAACTTTTAACGTCTAATATGGACGATTCTTGCCCATTTCCGGTGTACTCACATTTGCCTGATTGATTTGTTCTTTTTGTTGGGTTGCTTTCGTGTAGCCTCCACCTATCAATTCGCCAACCACTCCTACCTGTTAAGCCCCACTGAATTAGTGGCTGCGATTGCAACAGGTCGATACACTGTCTCCCAATTAACAAAATACGTATCTGTTATGAGGGCATCTTTAAGGCGGACCTGCAAACCGTCCGGACCTGTCCAGACCGAGAAAACCATCCAACGCGAGTTTGTATCGGTCCGCGGGTGGTCCGGACGTAATTTCTGCCGCAAAGTTGAGGCAAAGTGGGGGAATATTTGCGGGAGTCCGGACACCCGGAACGTAGGACTCCAACACCCCTGGCCCACCCAATCCCCCCTCCCTGTTTCATTTTCTTCAACTCTGCCCCTTCTCCCATTTGCTTTGCATCTGCACCCTCCACCTCCGCCGCCGCCGCTGTATGTCTCCGGCCGCCACAAAGGCATTGCTAGACGTCCGCAACCAACACCGACGCGCCCGCTCACCGTTTATGACGGAACTTTCCACCCTGGAGCCGTTTGTACCCAGGTACACTCTGTCCCCTGTCGACGACCTCCATGGCGGACACCACGCCCGACGGATGTTAGGTCATATGCCATTGAGCTTATTTTCAAATGCTATGTCATTTTTTAGAGTACGCAGGGTGGTCGGCTACTCGACCATGGAGGATAAGTTGTTTGTGTGATGTGTGGCTGGCCGTATCCACGGATTTCTTAGGCAGGAGCAGAGAGGGGCCCTTCTGGGAGCAAGTGCACGAAAAGTTTCACGCACAAAAGCACATTGCGCCCTACGACATGTACATCATTCAACCAGGCAACGTGAGGTTGTTGTCATACCGCTGGCACGTTATCCAGATCAGCGTCACCAAGTTCTGCAACGTGGTTCGTCAGCTCGAGGCAAAGTGACCACTATACGTGGCAGAAAACGAGACCGTAAGTTTTTCTTTCTCTTTCTCAACTTGTTGATTGATTCATTCACTCAATGTTGGTCCACACATTATATGTAGCTCACATGTGTTGCCGTGGTGTACCGCAGGATAGAGGGACGGCCATTTACGTGCACATACTGTTGGATAAAGCTGAAGGGGGAGTATGTGTGGGACGACATGATCCGTTCACGAAAAACTTGAACATCCGGGATTTAGTAGAATTGAGACCTTGTTGTACTAGACTTAATTTGCATAGTATATATGTGTGGATGATTTGTGCTATTTTTTATCCGAAATTTTGATGAATATCGGCCGGTTTACATGAATATCGTCCGATTTGTTAGAATGCGAGTCGAAATGTATGCGGTTACCCGCATCTGTGTCCGGGGACTCCCCCCCCCCCCACCCCGCCTCCCTGGCCCGCGGACGAATGCGGGAGAATATTTGCGGGTTGCCATTGGAGATGCCCTTAGCTCCATCCTTATCATTCCACAATAATCATTTTCTAAGTGCATTCAACTTTTTATCAGCACCCTACCCTTTGAAAATTAGACCATAGATAACATATAGAAAGGTATAGTATGGCTATGTGCATCATAATGATGCAGAGGCCGAAGGTAATCCTCCTTTTCAAAAAAAAATATAGGACAATATAGTACTAAGACATGATTTAAGAAGAAATAACATATGGAAAGGTAAAGTTCTTTCACCACAAGAAGTAAAAGATATGCATATACTGCTCAATGAAATCTAAGGCTCCCCGAAATAGCAAACTTCAAATTTAATGTAAATTAATTTACAATCCAGACATGCTTTCAAAGACAGATAATAAAAAAAGTTGAGAATTCTATCACTTTCTAAGTCTCAAATAGGAAGATTCTGTCATTATCACATTGCCACATGAGGAGACCACCATCCATTAGATCAGTGATTAGAACTCAAATAAAACCACAATCATAAGCTCAGTACCCGTCTCTATATCGTATTGTTCAACGACGTGAGGCGTTCGTTGCAACGGTACTTCAATCCAATCCCCTTAATATTCAGTTCAGAAGGACGCTAGTTGGCAATCGTTGGGAAGAATGGCTCCATCTAGTAAGTAGACTGATGGAGGTTCAGCTATCTCAACAGCCCGATAAATTACGTTGGAAGCTTACTAGGTCTGGAGAGTTTACAGTTAAATCAATGTATGTTGATGTTAACAATTCAAGCTCGATTCCTAGTTCTAAACATGTTTGGGCTGTCAAAGTTCCTTTGAAAATCAAAGTGTTTATGTGGTTTGTCCATAAACAAGTAATATTAACCAAGGACAATTTGACAAAGCGTAATTGGACAGGACCTACTAGGTGTAGTTTCTGTGATCGGGATGAAATTATCAAACACCTTTTTCTTGATTGCCCGTTAGCCAGAGTTCTATGGCGGATAGTCCATATTGCATTTAATATTACTCCACCGAGTTCTTTCAACACGTTATTTGGAACGTGGCTTAATGGGATTGAGCCCAAAACAATGAGACATATTCGTGTTGGAGTTTGTGCTTTATTGTGGGCAGTCTGGAACTGCGTTGATCCGTATGTGGTCGCTACTCACTCCGACGGAGGCCAGGGAGCGTTTGGTTACTGGATCTATCCGCTGGGAGATGGTAGCACGGGATATCTTCAACCGGTTTGGATGGCGGTCATGTAATAGGATAGGCAATTAGTTTACCTATCTCTCTTATGCCAGCCGGTTGTGGCTTTTTATGGCTAGTCTGTTTTTTGGCCCTTTTGGCTCTTTGTGAGCTCTCCTTTATTTTCGTTTTCAGACTTTAAGACCTTGTTAAACCTATTTATTTATTTAATAAGTTGGCCGTATGCATCGTTCTGATGCAGAGGCCGGGAAGCCCCCCCTTTTCGAGAAAATAAGCTCTCTTTATGAGAACGCTTATATATGCATATCATGTACGGCTGTATTGAAAAGGATATGAAATAAAGATCACAATGTCGGCCTTTTTTTGTCCTAAAATATGGTCCTAATTGTCCATTTTCCATGACAGCTACACTACCCACCAATAATAAATCTCTTCCCTCCGTCTAACATATTTTATAGGAAAATCCTTTCACGCTTAGCACATCCAACAAGAATTTCCAATTGTTTTATAGCATGCTCTTTCAAATGTACTTTAAGTTCACCCGCAAAAAAAGAGCACTTTAAGTAAAATAGCAGATGCTTTTATGAATTTCATGTAGCGTTTCATGAAGTAAGTCGCACCATCCAGCTGTGCATGTGGACTGCAAGCCCGTAGCCCCAGGAAGAAGCAGAGGGTGGAAGTTACGCCGAGGAGGAATGCTCGGTTGGCAAAGAATGGTGCTTCCAAACAACAACAAGTACTCATTAGAAGACTTTGTTTGGCGCACGAAGGGGAGGTAATCTCGGAGGATGCGCTGCGGATGTACATGGACCTTTTCTCTCGTCCACTCTCTGATGCTCACATCGCTGCGATACTTGCTCTGTTCGGTTGGGAGTCGCCGACAGTGCCGTTGGCAAGTGCGGTGGTGCACTAGCAGCTTGGTTGGTGGTCTAGGTTGGTCGTGATCATGAATGCGCAGCCATTGAGGATGATCGTGTGGAATGTCCGTGGGCTAAATGCTCCGGCCCACCGGAACATTGTTTTCCAGGTTGTTACTTCGGCAAGCCCGGCTATTGTTTGTCTCCAGGAAACACAATTGCATGATGTATCTGTGACCGTTGTGCGTCAGTGCCTTGGCGCTAAATATGAGAACTTTTTCTACTTGCCGGCCTTGGGAACACGAGGTGAGATTTTGGTGGCTTGGGACGCCACGGTTACACAACTCTCGAGTCCACACTACACGAATCATACGCTCACGGCACTGGTGATGTGTCCGTAAGATGAGCGGCCATGGTGGCTCACATGTGTGTATGGGCCGCAGGACGAGGCTGACAAGGTGGAGTTTTTGCAAGACCTAGTAGACATCCGTGATTTGCACGCAGGGCCCTGGTTGGTGGCGGGAGACTTCAATCTAATTGCCAGGGAGGAGGACAAAAGCAATGCCTTGATCAATCGCAGGATGATGGGCAGGTTCCGGGCGAAGTTGAACTTGCTCGAGCAAAAGGAGCTCTACCTAAATGGTAGACGGTATACGTGGTCCAACGAGAGGCAGGTGGCCACCTTGGAGAAGATCGATCATGTGTTCGTGTCAAATGAGTGGGATGAGGCATATCCGACGTGCTTCCTCTCGGCTTTGGGCACTGTGGTCTCGGATCATTGCCCGTTAATGTTGGGCATGAATGTCTCCTTCTGTTCTAAGAAGAGGTTCAAGTTTGAGTCTTTCTGGACTCGTGCGGAAGGTTTCTTTGATGTGGTCAAGTTGGCTTGGACTACGACTCCGGCGGCCTGTAATGATTACCTTACATTGCAAAACAAGCTAAGGGCGACGGTGCGGAGTCTCCAAAAGTGGAGTGATCGCTAGGTTGGTAACGTGAAGCTTCAAATTGCCATTTCTTTGGAGGTTATTAAGCAGTTGGATATCGCTATGGAGGCAAGGCCGCTGTCGGATGCGGAGAGGGATTTGCGTAAGTGTTTAAAGAGGAAGCTCTTGGGCTTGAGCTCGTTGGAGAGAACAATCGCTAGGCAGCGATCGAGAATGCTGCAACTCTGTGAGGGTGACGGGAACACGAGGCTTTTTCACCATCAAGCAAGTCATAGGCAAAGGAAGAACGTCTTGAGGACGGTGAGGTATAATGATCAACTGTACTCCGGGCAGGATGAAGTGGCTTCGGCTGTGGATGCTTACTTTGGTGCGGCCTTTGGTGTTGCAAGCTCTAGAAGGTACGCGCTCAACTTGGAGGAGCTGGGCCTTCCGTGCCATAATATATCGCACCTCGACCGGCCGTTTACCGAGGAGGAAGTAGAAGGGGTGATCAAGTCGATGCCCCGGGATAAAGCGCCGGGTCCGGATGGTTTTACGGGCAGGTTTTATGCAACTTGTTGGAACATAATCAAGGAGGATTTCATGAGAGCCATGGACTGTTTCTACAAAGGTGACATGAGGGGTTTGGCGGCCATCAATAAGTCCTTGGTCTCTCTTCTACCCAAGAAAGAAGGAGCCCTGGAGGTGAGTGATTTCAGACCCATAAATCTTGTGCATGGGGCGGTGAAGATCTTCGAGAAGGTGCTTGCATGTAGGCTGGTGGAGGATCTACCTAAACTGGTTGGCAATCACCAAAGTGCTTTCGTCAAGGGCAGATCTTTGCATGATAATTTCATGCTTGTGCAAAGCACGGCAAGACGGCTGCATGCTTTGAAGAATTCTGCGATTCTTCTTAAGCTGGACATTTCAAAAGCATTTGACTCGGTGCAATGGCCCTTCTTGGTTGAGGTGTTGCAACATATGGGCTTCGGGCCAAGGTGGAGATCATGGATTTGTGGGATCCTCTCAACTTCCACCACAAAAGTTATGGTTAACAATGAACCAGGTGACACGATCTATAACTGCAAAGGGTTACGGCAAGGGGATCCTATCTCCCCAATGCTTTTCATCCTAACTATGGAGCCGATGCAGAAGATGATGCAGTTAGCTGTGACCCGAGGGGTGCTGGCACCTTTGGCGCGTGTGGGCATTGAGAAGCGACTATCAATCTTTGCGGATGACGTTGTACTATTTTTCAAGCCCAATAAGGTGGATCTTGCGGCTTGCAAGTGCATTTTGGAGCTCTTTGGAGAAGCGTCAGGCCTGAGGATCAACATGCAAAAACCTGTAGCTATTCCTATCAGATGCTCAGAGGATCAGACTATCATGGCTAGTGCCGAGCTCCAATGCCCCTTGGGATCCTTCCTGATCAAGTACTTGGGGCTGCCACTCTCGTTAAGGAAGCAATCAGCGACACAGTTGAAGTACTTGGTGGATCAAATGGCTAATAAGTTACCGAAATGGAAGGCAGCGCTTATGCCGAAGAGTGGCAGGTTAACGTTGGTCCAATCTATGCTTTGCGCCATGCCTATCCACGCAATGATGGCGTTGGATCTACCGATGAAAACCATTGCTGCTATGAACAAGATCTACAGAGGTTTCTTGTGGTGCAGACGCGCAGAGGCTAATGGAGGTAATTGTGCGGTTGCTTGGGATGCGGTGTGCACACCGAAGTGGGCAGGTGGTCTTGGTTGCCTAACCTACGCTGGATGAATGTAGCAATGCAAGCGAGATGTGGCTGTGCCTAGCAAGGACAGATGTGACGAGGCCATGGAATGAGTTCAAGATCAAAGTACCGGATGAGTCAAAGATGCTTTGTCAGGCGGCCATGAGGAGTGTGGCAAATTCTGGGCGCACGACACTTTTTTGGGAGGACCGATGGCTTGATGGCAGGAGAATTCAGGAGATTGCGCCACTCCTTTACAGTTTGGTTCCAACACGCATCAGAGCCTCCCGGTTAGTTGGGCCGGCGGTGGAAAATGGAAGCTGGGCATTGGATGTTGGTCCGGACAAAGGACCTGGTGTGCTGCATGAGTTCCTCTTACTATGGCAAATGGTTTCAGCTTGGGAGCCCATGGTGGATGTGCCTGACAAGATATCATGGTCATGGAAGGCCACCGGGCAGTTCTCGGTGAAATCTGCTTACGCGGCTGGTTTTTGGGGTAGAGAGGTCAGTGCGACGGCGGATCTGACTTGGAAGTCACGTGCACCCTCATGGTGCAGATTCTTCACTTGGTTGGCCCTCAGGGATCGGTGTTGGACGTCAGATCGACTTGCGAGGAGAGGGTTGCCGCACCAGGACGCGTGCCCGTTTTGTGACCAGGAGGAGGAAACAATTAACCACATTCTACTCACCTGCGTCTTTGCTAGGACTGCTTGGGCGAGGATCTGTGGGGCCTTGGGCAAGCCGGATTGGACCCCATCTCAACAAGACACACTGGCGGAATGGGCAGTTGGCAAGCGAGGATTAGATGGCATGAGCACGAAAGATCTTCGTACCATTGTTGCGCTAGTATGGTGGAAGTTGTGGAAGCATAGAAATGCAATTATCTTCGATGGAGCGTGCCCTTCAATAGAGTTTCTACTAGGAAGACTGAGGCAAGAGGGCCAAGTGTGGGCATCTGCCGGGCTAATGAAAGGGAATGTAGCTCCCTTCTTTAGTAGGGTGGAGAGGTGGGAGGCTAGTGAGGAGTAATATGTACTAAGTACTAAGTACTGTGTAATTGTGGTGTAGGCTTTCTTTGCCTTTCTTTTTTAATATATGATATGCACACTCGTGCATATTCGAGAAAAAAAAATAAACCTACGCTTAATAGAGGATGTATGTGCAGGAGCCATAGCCTCATCTGCCACTACTATAGTTCTATTACTAGCACAATGCCCGTGCGTTGCTACGAAGCTATAAAATACGAGAAGTTATGTCACTGCTTAAGAGCATAGTTTTGAGTTGGAGTCATATTTTGCATTTGTTTTTTGTGCATTCGCCAAGTGTTGGTCTCACATGAAAGTTTTAGTGTATTTATTTATTTGTTTTAGGTCTCAAATGTAGGTAAGCGTTCATTTTTTATTGATGGAGATTGTTGATCTAAATAGAAAAGATTAACTACTTTGGTACTAATAATAATTAAAAATAACAATACTGAAACAAATAGGTTTGTAGAGTTGTAATTTATCGCCTCCCTAACACTTAGGAAGCATGGTTAAAGTGCCATAATTAATTGTAATTAGATCTAACCTACCATGGTAAAATTCAATCAACGTAAATAGTTTGCTATCGCGGGGGATAGATACCCAACCCCCCTCCCGCGCCCACACACACTTACCTACCTGGCGTGTGCTCACAACACATCGATATATGTGCTCCTCTCTCCGTCAAGAAATATATGATCTAAACACTCTTATATTTCTTTACAAAAGAGAGTACAGTATAAGATGTCAGAAGTAGGATCTACAGGAAACTCACCATTAATTAGGGACTGTGTGTACTGCTCCTCTGGATTCGGATAGCAAGGGTACAATGATAGAGCTTTCCAATGCTACTGTACCTTTTTTGTATTTTGTCGACTGGCATAAAAGAGCTACCAACCAGCTGTTCAAGCCCAAATGACGTGAATATCCAGCTAACATTCCCGGGGGAGGCTGGCGGGAACGATCGTTCCGTTCCCCTTCCCCAGCGAGTGGGGAGAGTGAGAACAAACTCGTTCGCTGAAAACAAAAAACAGCGTGTCCCAACCCAAACGGCCCGACGGGCCCAGTGCTTAGGCCTATCGATCACCCTTGTACAGAAATAAAGTCCAAACCAAAGAAATTGCCAGCTACTCACTCTGTCCCAAAATATAATAACGTTTTTTTGACAAGGCAAAACTTTATTTCTCAAATAATGGAGAGATCGTTTACAATAAGATGAGAAATAATGTCCAGGATAGCATCTTCCCAAACCTCTGAAGATCTACTAGCTAGAGATGATTTAGCTATGCAATCCGCTAATTACAACTCGAATAAAACCACTATCACGAGCTCTCTTTAGCGCGAGTGCATACATATCATGTACGGTTGTATTGAAAAGGATATGAAATAAAGATCACCATGCCGGCCTTTTTTTGTCCTAAAATATGGTCCTAATTGTCCATTTTGCATGACAGATACACTATACCCACCAATAATAAATCTCTTCTCTCCGTCTAATATATTCTATAGGAAAATCATTTCATGTTTAGCACATCCAACAAGAATTTCAATTGTTTTCATTGCATGCTCTTTCAAATACACTTTAAGTAAATAGCATATGCTTTTATGAATTTTATGTAGCGTTTCATGAAGTCACACCATCCAAAATAAACCTACGCTTAATAAACGATGTATGTGCAGGAGCCGTAGCCGTATCTGCCAGTGCTATAGTTCTATTATTAACTACTTTGGTACTAATAATTAAAAAATAACAGTACTGAAACAAATAGGTTTGGAGAGTTGTACTTTATCAGCTCCCTAACACTTAGGAAGCTCGGTTAAAGTGTCATAATTAATTCTAACTAGATCTAACCTACCATGGTAAAATTCAATCAACGTAAATAGTTTGCTATCGCGGGGGATAGATACCTACCCGGCCTATGCTCACGACACATCGATATATGTGCTACTTCCTCCTTAAAGAAATATAAGAGTGTTTAGATCACTGTGCTCTGAACACTTTTATGTTTCTTTATAGAAAGAATACATTATAAGGCATCGGAAGTAGGACCTACAGAGAGCTCGCCACTAATTAGGGACAGTGTATACTGTTCCTCTGGATTCGGATAGCAAGGGTACAATGATAGAGCTTTTGAGAAAAAGGGTTTCCCCCGCTTTGTATTCCAAAGCAACCAACCAATACATCCAAGAATAGGTGCTGGGACGGAAGCAGCACAATCACACCCAAAAGAAACGAAAGAGAAACAACAAGAGAAAAGAATGCCGACGACGGCGGATCGACGGAAACGAAGAAGCTTCACGACCACTGCGCCCACCGAAGATCTCCCACCAAGCTCCAAGGCTCCGAAGCACCGGTACCAATCAGCACCTCCAAGAAGCACCGCGACGAAGACGACGCTGCTGCCAAGGGTTTCCCCCGGTACACGACGAGACGAGAGGAAGGGTCGCCCCCGATGCCCTCCAGGAAGGTCCAGCGGCACCCACCGGCGTCGCCGCGTCGGTGTCGGACAGGCCGACAGGGGTTTCCCCCAATCCCAACCTTCACCTCGGGTGCTCCAGAGCCTGCCACCAAACCGACCACCATCTTGCGCCACCATGGTCAAGAAGCCTCCACGCCGTCTCACCACGGCACCACGAGGTGAGGTCTGCACAACAAGGGATAGGAGCCGGGACTAGGGGCTGCAGCACCGTCGGCACGCGGGAGGGCACAACCTCCACCGTCAACGACGGTAGCCGACCTGACACACTAGCAAGAGCCTACCAGGCCCGTGTGCCCACAGGCCCGGCCGGGAACTCCATTCCCGGAAAGCTCCCGCCATCGCGCTGCAGCAGGCACGCCATCGACATCGCCGCCCCCCATCCGAGCCGCTCCTCCTCCTCACCACACAGACGACGACGAAGCCACGCCAGGGATCGGCCCGCTAGGACCCAGATGGGGCGGGGAGGGCCCTGATCTGGGCCGGGGACGCGCCGCCGGCCACCGCACGCCACCACGCAGCCCTGCTGCCAAGGGCAGCACCGCCACCGCGCCTACCGCCGGCGACCGCTGCCGGGTCGCCGGGCCGCCGCCCAGCCGAGCATCACCGCCGCCGTCACCAGCCCCGGGAGGGAGACGAACGCGCGGGTACAGAAGGGCCTGCCGCCGCCGGCAGCACCCGGGCCAGCGCCGGGGCACCCGCCGGCGGCGGCGGGGGAGAGCTCACGGGGGTGGCGGCCGAGGGAAGAGGAGGGGCGCGCCGCCCCGGCCACCTCCCGGGGAGGCGGCGCAGGGGCGGGAACGGGATGGGAGGAGGAAGAGGGGGGGGGGGGGAGGGCCGGGGCGCGTGAGCCGGCGGCCGGCGGCGGCGGCGGAACCCTAGCGGGAGGGAGCGGACCTTCCCAGACCTATCGAGCCCGCAGCAACAGATTAACACGTCAATGATAGAGCTTACCAATGCTGCTGAACCTTTTTGTATTTTGTTGACTGGCATAAAAGAGCTACCAACCAGCTGATATTCCCGTGGGAGGCTGGCGCGAACGATAGCTCCCCGAGCGAGGGGGAACAAGAGAACGAACTCGTTTTTCTAGGGGGTGAGAACGAACTCGTTCGCTGGAAAAAAAATCCAGCGCGTCCCAACCTAAACGGCCCGACGGGCCCAATGCTAGGCCTATCGACCACCCTTGTACAGAAAAAAAAAGTCCAACCAAAGAAATTGCCAGCTAGCTTTTCTAGGATGAACCTCGTACATCCATGCTAATTTTAGCTTGTTTCTTTTTTTAATTATAATGATTTTTTTGCAGGTAAAACTTGTATTATTCACATCACAGAAAATTACAATCAATGTTGTTCAGCTCAATAGCTTCAGGTGGCCCAGACCCCAGCCAGGTCATAGTCCTGCCTTCTAAAGGAGCAAAGTTCGCCAAAGAATTACTATGTTTATTCTGATCGTCTCTTGATCGCAACACATGAAACATAAACTAAATTAACGACCTCCACGTCATGGATCATTGACATGCATTAAATCTTGTTACCTGCAGGTATGGGACAAGTTTCT
Organism: Triticum aestivum; assembly: GCF_018294505.1. NCBI lineage: Eukaryota > Viridiplantae > Streptophyta > Magnoliopsida > Poales > Poaceae > Triticum > Triticum aestivum. Next base: position 499,808,829 of record NC_057805.1, read on the forward strand.
GCACCACCGTGATGCAAAGAATTTCTTGCATATGCCATGTGGTAAAAGCATGCACTTTTTGGAATTGGTAAAACAATTTGTTAGGAACTTGGACTTTTTTTATACGCTTTTAACCACTAGACAGTCGCACCGTCGCCCGTCGAGGAACATCTTTTGACAGTGGCGTGGGAAATAGGATGAGAGAACATGGTGGACATACACAGGACACGTTTGGTAGGCTGCATATACCTCAGCCAGGTCCGCGCGGGAAAAAAATTGCCCGTTTAATTACCCGCATTCACTTGTGGGCCTGCATAGCACGAACATTAAAGCACCTCTGGGCCTGCATCCAGAGGAACGCTCAAATCGGCCATTTTTGTGGAGCCAGGCCCGCGCGATGCAACCCTAGGCACGTGGGCGTGGGCGGTTGCACGCGTGGGGGTGGTCCCCAGAAGTCGCGTTGTTTCCAGACGCCTCGTCATAAATTACCCTCACCTTCCTTCCTCACCGCTCTCTCCCCTCTTTCCCACTCACACCGGTGGGGGCTACCACCAGAGCTCTAGTGCGAATCGATCCAAGACGGCGGCAACCACCGGAGCGCATCGGCCATGGCGGTGATTCCTCGTCCTCTCTGTAGATTTAGTGCTTTCGACTCGGGCTAGATTAGATTAGACCACGCAATTGAAGAGTTAGGGAGGGGATTGAACACGTCGGGGGTGGAGGATTGACATCAATCGATTCTGCATCGACGGCTACTAGGGTTCATAGGTTATTTCTCTTCCTCATCGTCTTCGTCAAGAACGATGGGTCTTGCATGGTCGCCTGCCGCCGGCGCCCTGGCCACCATCTGCACCTCGTCGTTGTTGGCCTCTGGCGACCCGAACATACTACTCCAGTACGCCGTGGCACGCTGGTCTTGAGGCGCCTTGTACTGCTTGTACTTGGCCCATCTTGCCCGCTGTCCAGCGTTGCCTGAGTCTGCCTGATTCATGGCCCAGCGCAGGATGTCCGCTGGCATGGCGCCCTTGGCTGGGTCCGGAATCAGTGTCTTCAGCTCGTCCTCCATAGCCTTCTTCATCACAGCATCAGCCTCCTTGTGCATGTCATCGATGCTGCTGAAGTTCGAGCACACTTCCATGGTGTGCTCAAACTTCTTGCAGTCACCGGGCGAGCACCCAAGGAAGAAGGCCCTCCATCCCATGCGCCAGGGGAAAGGGTTGGGGTTGGAGTTGGAGTTCATGGTGAGGGAGAGGTGGTGAAACAGAGAGGTGGGTGGAAGAGGAGAGGTGGTGAAATAGAGGGGGTTTGAGTGCGTTGCTGGGTTAGTAGGGTGGGTTAATATAGGAGTGTTAGGCCGATATGAATGCATGTTGACCATGGAACTGCGTGTTGTTCATAATGCAGATGGACAAGGGCAAGGAGGTCGTGCCACCATTGGAGAAGGGCAAGGAGGTCGTGCCACCATTGGTCGAAGTGCCGGTGTAGGATCACCCAAGCACCAAGCGAAGGAACTATGGCCACTACCATCAGGAGTCAGGACCAAACCACTTCTACAAGGTTATCCTTGCTCCAAATCTTGAGAGTCTGCCATTGCCTATGGACTTCACGAAGCACTTCCCCGCCATCCCTAGAGAGTTCAAGCACAGGACGAACACCGGCTACGCATGGAGGGTGACGGTGAGGGTGATCAACGGCAGAGTCACCCTTGATCAGGGTTGGGCCACCTTCGCCGCCGTGTTGGGGAACGTAGCATGCAATTTCAAAAAAAAATCCTACGATCACGCAAGATCTATCTAGGAGATGCATAGCAACGAGATGGGAGAGTATGTCCACGTACCCTCGTAGACTGAAAGCGGAAGCGTTTGTTAATGCGGTTGATGTAGTCGAACTTCTTCACGATCCGACCGATCAAGCACCGAACATACGACACCTTAGAGTTCTATACACGTTCAGCTCGATGAAGTCCCTCGAACTCTTGATCTAGTAGAGCGAGTAGATGAGTTCCGTCAGCACAACAGCGTGGTGACGGTGATGATGAAGTTATCCACGCAGGGCTTCGCCTAAGCACTACAAAAATATCACCGGAGGTGTAAACTGTGGAGGGGGGCGCCACACATGGCTTGGAACAATTGTGTGTCTAGAGGCGCCCCCTCCCACGTATATAAAGGAGGGAGAGGGGAGGAGGCCGGCCAAGGCGCACCCCCAAGTGGGGAGGAGTCCTACTAGGACTCCAAGTCCAAGTCGGACCCCCTTCCTTTTACCGGGGAGGGAAAGGGGGAAGGAGAGGGAGAAGGAGAAGGAAAGGGGGGCGCCGCCCCCTTCCCCACTCCAATTCGGACCCCTTCCAAGTGGGGGGCATGCCAGCCCCTTGTGGGCTGGTGTGTCTCCCTCCCAAGGCCCATGTGGCCCATAACTTTCCCCGGGGGGTTCCGGTAACCCCCCGGTACTCCGATAAGTACCCGGAACACTCCGGAACCATTCCGGTGTCCGAATACTATCGTCCAATATATCAATCTTTACCTCTCGACCATTTCGAGACTCCTCATCATGTCCGTGATCTCATCCGGGACTCCGAACAATATTCGGTCATCAAATCACATAACTCAAACAATATAAATCGTCATCAAGCGTTAATTGTGCGGAGAACTATGTAGACATGACCGAGACACCTCTCCGGTCAATAACCAATAGCGGAACTTGGATGCTCATATTTTCTCCCACATATTATATGAAGATCTTTATCGGTCAAACAGTTATGACAACATACGTTGTTCCCTTTGTCATCGGTATGTTACTAGCCCGAGATTCGATCGTCGGTATCTTCATACCTAGTTCAACCTCGTTATCGGCAAGTCTCTTTACTCGTTCCGTAATACATCATCCTGCAACTAACTCATTAGTCACATTGCTTGCAAGGCTTATCATGATGTGTATTACCGAGAGGGCCCAGAGATACCTCTCTGATACTCGGAGTGACAAATCCTAATCTCGATCTATGCCAACCCAACAAACACCTTCGGAGATACCTGTAGAGCATCTTTATGATCACCCAATTACGTTGTGACGTTTGATAGCACACAAGGCATTCCTCCGGTATTCGGGAGTTGCATAATCTCATAGTCAAAGGAATATGTATAAGTCATGAAGAAAGCAATATCAATAAAACTTAACGATCATTATGCTAAGCTAACAGATGGGTCTTGTCCATCACATCATTCTCCTAATGATGTGATCCCGTTCATCAAATGACAACACATGTCTATGGTTAGGAAACTTAAGCATCTTTGATTAACGAGCTAGTCGAGTAGAGGCATACTAGGGACACTGTGTTTTGTCTATGTATTCACACATGCATCAAGTTTCCGGTTAATACAATTCTAGCATGAATAATAAACATTTATCATGATATAAGGAAATATGAATAACAACTTTATTATTGCCTCTAGGGCATATTTCCTTCAGTCTCCCACTTGCACTAGAGTCAATAATCTAGATTACATTGTAATGATTCTAACAGCCATGGAGTCTTGGTGCTGATCATGTTTTGCTCGTGGAAGAGGCTTAGTCAATGGGTCTGCAACATTCAGATCCGTATGTATTTTGCAAATCTCTATGTCTCCCTCTTGACTTGATCACGGATGGAGTTGAAGCGTCTCTTGATGTGTTTGGTTCTCTTGTGAAATCTGGATTCCTTCGCCAAGGCAATTGCTCCAGTAGTCACAAAAGATTTTCATTGGACACGATGCACTAGGTATTACACCTAGATCGGATATGAACTCCTTCATCCAGACTCCTTCATTAGCTGCTTCTGAAGCAGCTATATACTCCACTTCACACGTAGATCCCGCCACGACGATTTGCTTTGAACTGTACCAACTTACAGCTCCACCATTCAGTATAAATACATATCCGGTTTGTGGCTTAGAGTCATCCGGGTCAGTGTCAAAGCTAGCATCGACGTAACCATTTACGACGAGCTCTTTGTCACCCCCATAAACGAGAAACATATCCTTAGTCCTGTTTAGGTACTTCAGGATGTTCTTGACCGCTGTCCAGTGATCCACTTCTGGATTACTTTGGTACCTCCCTGCTAAACTTATAGCAAGCCATACATCAGGTCTGGTACACAACATTGCATACGTGATAGAACCTATGGCTGAGGCATAGGGAATGACCTTTATTTTCTCTCTATCTTCTGCAGTGGTCGGGCATTGAGTCTAACTCAACTTCACACCTTCTAACACAGGCAAGAACCCTTTCTTTAACTGATCCATTTTTAACTTCTTCAAAACTTTATCAAGGTATGTGATTTGTGAAAATCCAATTAAGCGTCTTGATCTATCTCTATAGATCTTGATGCCCAATATATAAGCAGCTTCACCGAGGTCTTTCATTGAAAAATTCTTATTCAAGTATCCTTTTATGCTATCCAGAAATTCTATATCATTTCCAATCAACAATATGTCATCCACATATAATATTAGAAATGCTACGGAGCTCCCACTCACTTTCTTGTAAATACAGGCTTCTCCGAAAGTCTGTATAAAACCATATACTTTGATCACACTATCAAAGCGTATATTCCAACTCTGAGATGCTTGCACCAGTCCATAAATGGATCGCTGGAGCTTGCACACTTTGTTAGCACCTTTAGGATCGACAAAACCTTATGATTGCATCATATACAACTCTTTTTAAGAAATCCATTAAGGAATGCAGTTTTGACGTCCATTTGCCAAATTTCATAATCATAAAATGCGGCAATTCGTAACATGATTCGGACAGACTTAAGCATCGCTACGGGTGAGAAGGTCTCATCGTAGTCAACTCCTTGAACTTGTCGAAAACCTTTCGCGACAAGTCGGGCTTTGTAGACAGTAACATTACCATCAGCGCCAGTCTTCTTCTTGAAGATCCATTTATTCTCTATGGCTTGCCGATCATCGGGCAAGTCAACCAAAGTCCATACTTTGTTCTCATACATGGATCCCATCTTAGATTTCATGGCCTCAAGCCATTTTGCGGACTTTGGGCTCATCGTCGCTTCCTCATAGTCCGTAGGATCATCAGGGTGTAGTAACATGACTTCCAGAACAGGATTACCGTACCACTCTGATGCGGAACGTAGTCTGGTTGACCTACGAGGTTCGGATGCCACTGTTGGGGAACGTAGTAATTTCAAAAAAATTCCTATGATCACGCAAGATCTATCTAGGAGATGCATAGCAACGAGAGGGGAGAGTGTGTCCACGTACCCTTGTAGACCGAAAGCGGAAGCGTTTATTAACGCGGTTGATGTGGTTGAACTTCTTCGCGATCCAACCGATCCAAGCACCGAACGTACGACACCTCCGCGTTAAGCACACATTCAGCTCGATGACGTCCCTCATACTCTTGATCCAGTTGAGGCCGAGGGAGAGTTTCGTCAGCAGGACGGCGTGGCGACGGTGATGATGATGTTACCAGCGCAGGGCTTCGCCTAAGCACTACGACGATATGACCGAGGTGTGTAACTGTGGAGGGGGGCACCGCACACGGCTAAAAGATCAACCTGTGTGTTCTAGGGTGCCCCCCCTCCTCACGTATATAAAGGAGGGAGGAGGGGAGGGCCGGCCGGCCCCTAGGGCGCGCCACAAGAGGGGAGTCCTACTAGGACTCCTAGTCCTAGTAGGATTCCACCAAAAGAGAGAGAGGGGGAAGGAAGGAGAGGGAGAGGGAGTAGGAAAGGGGGCGCCACCCCCCTTCCCTTGTCCAATTCGGACTGCTAAGGGGGGGGGGGGCGTGGCCCGCCCTGGCTGCCCCCCTCCTCACGTATATAAAGGAGGGAGGAGGGGAGGGCCAGGCAGCCCCTAGGGCGCGCCCCAAGAGGGGAGTCCTACTAGGACTCCTAGTCCTAGTAGGATTCCACCAAAACAGAGAGAGGGGGAAGGAAGGAGAGGGAGAGGGAGTAGGAAAGGGGGCGCCACCCCCTTCCCTTGTCCAATTCGGACTGCTAAGGGGGGGGGGGGGCGTGGCCTTCCCTGGCTGCCCTCCTCTCTCTCCAATAAGGCCCATGGTGGCCCATTAGTTCCCCGCACTACTAGGAAAAGGCCTGCTAGTGGCGCACCTGTTTTTGGCTACTAATGGCGCACTACAGGTGCGCCACTAGCATCACGCCATTAGTATATCCCACGGTGCGCCATTACTATCTGACTTAGTGCGCCATTACTAACAAATTTTTTTCAAATTTTTTTTAGAATTTTTTTGTTTTTTTCTTAATCTCGGGTCACTATGGCTTAATTTCAAGCCAATATGCTTAATCTCAAGTCAAATCGCACTCCGTGGTCAAACTTCCCGAAAGGTCACCCATCCTCACACTACTCCAGCCCGAGCATGCTTAACTTCGCAGTTCTATACAACCCCAGCACCAGCTCACTTCACAGGCACTTGTTGATATATCTATTATATCAATCCTATTAAACCTTGTTGATGTCTAGGACTTTGTTCATGTGAGTGTGATGAAATTTTGAAAAAATATTTCAAACTTCCCGGTCATATTACGTATCATATTTTGAAAAAAATTGAAAAAAAAAGTTTTTTTGAAACCCAATTTTTTTCTGTTACTAGTGGCGCACCTAGCAAATGGTGCGCCACTAGTAAGTTTGAATTTTTTTTCATTTTTCCCCCTCTAGATGATTTTTCATATAAAACACTTTTTAATCCGAGTTCGTATGCAAAAGTTATGCCCATTTTACAAATTCCAGAGAGATTTTGCAAATAAAGTCGAAATTCATATTTGTAAATTTTCCCAACAACTAGACCACATATCACATGGGAAACTTATTTTATTTTATTTTTTTTGACATTTCCATCATTTTCTTTTATTTTTTCTAAAACTGAAAAGGCGGTCCAGGGGGTGCATTCGGTGGAATTTTTGGGCAAAGTTAGTAATGGCGCACTGTGGGTGTGGTGCGCCATTACTAGTCTAGTAATGGCGCACCACACCCACGATGCGCCATTACTAACTTTGAAAAAAAATTGTTAGTAGTGGCGCACCGAGGGCACTGTCCCCTCGGTGCGCCATTACTAGTTTTGGAAAAAAAATTTTTAGTAGTGGTGCACCGAGGGTGTGGTGCGCCATTACTAGTTTTGAAAAAAATAAAAAAAGTTTTGTTAGTACTGGCGCACCGTGGATGTGGTGCGCCATTAGTATTTGGACACTAATGGCGTACCAACACATGGTGCGCCATTAGTATATAGTAGTGGCGCACCACATGTGTGGTGCGCCATTGGTGTCCATATTATCTATAGCCCTTTTCCTAGTAGTGCCGGGGGGGGGGGGGGTTTCCGGTAACCCCTTCGGCACTCCGTTTTTACCCGAAACTATCCGGAACACTTCCGGTGTCCGAATAACATGGTCCAATATATCAATCTTTATGTCTCGACCATTTTGAGACTCCTCGTCACGTCCGTGATCTCATCCGGGACTCCGAAGAAACTTCGGTCATCAAAACACATAACTCATAATACAAATCGTCATCGAACATTAAGCATGCGAACCCTACGGGTTCGAGAACTATGTAGACATGACCGAGACACATCTCCAGTCAATAACCAATAGTGGAACCTGGATGCTCATATTGGCTCCTACATATTCTACGAAGATCTTTATCAGTCAAACCGCATAACAACATATGTTGTTCCCTTTGTCATCGGTATGTTACTTGCCCGAGATTTGATCATTGGTATCATCATACCTAGTTCAATCTCGTTACTAGCAAGTCTCTTTACTCGTTCCATAGTACTTCATCCCGCAATTACCTCATTAGTCACATTGCTTGCAAGGCTTATAGTGATGAGCATTACCGAGAGGGCCCAGAGATACCTCTCCGATACACGGAGTGACAAATCCTAATCTTGATCTATGCCAACCCAACAAACACCTTCGGAGATACCTGTAGATCATCTTTATAATCACCCAGTTACGTTGTGACATTTGATAGCACACAAGGTGTTCCTCCGGTATTTGGGAGTTGCATAATCTCATAGTCAGAGGAACATGTTTAAGTCATGAAGAAAGCAATAGCAATCAAACTAAACGATCATTATGCCAAGCTAACGAATGGGTCTTGTCCATCACATCATTCTCCTAATGATGTGATCCCGTTCATCAAATGACAACACATGTCTATGGTCAGGAAACTTAACCATCTTTGATTAACGAGCTAGTCAAGTAGAGGCATACTAGGGACACTTTGTTTTGTCTATGTATTCACACATGTATCAAGTTTCCGGTTAATACAATTCTAGCCTGAATAATAAACATTTATCATGATATAAGGAAATATAAATAACATCTTTATTATTGCCTCTAGGGCATATTTCCTTCAGTAACTTGATCTGAAGTTTCATGATCATCATCATTAACTTCCTCACTAGTTGGTGTAGGCATCACGTGAACGGTTTTCTGTGATGAGCTACTATCCAATTCGAGAGAAGGTACAATTACCTCATCAAGTTCTACTTTCCTCCCACTCACTTCTTTCGAGAGAAACTCCTTCTCTAGAAAGGATCCATTCTTAGCAACAAATATCTTGCCTTCGGATCTGTGATAGAAGGTGTACCCAACAGTTTCTTTTGGGTATCCTATGAAGACACACTTCTCCGATTTGGGTTCGAGCTTATCAGGCTGAAGCTTTTTCACATAAGCATCGCAACCCCAAACTTTAAGAAACGACAGCTTAGGTTTCCTGCCAAACCACAGTTCATGCGGTGTCGTCTCAATGGATTTAGATGGTGCCCTATTTAACGTGAATGCAGCTGTCTCTAATGCATAAACCCAAAATGATAGTGGTAAATCGGTAAGAGACATCATAGATCGCACCATATCTAATAAAGTACGGTTACGACGTTCGAACACACCATTACGTTGTGGTGTTCCAGGTGGCGTGAGTTGTGAAACTATTCCACATTGTTTTAAATGAAGGCCAATCCGTAACTCTAATATTCGCCTCCGCGATCAGATCGTAGAAACTTTATTTTCTTGTTACGATGATTTTCCACTTCACTCTAAAATTCTTTGAACTTTTCAAATGTTTCAGACTTGTGTTTCATTAAGTAGATATACCCATATCTGCTCAAATCATATGTGAAGGTCAGAAAATAACGATACCCGCCGCAAGCCTCAACACCCATCAGACCGCATACATCGGTATGTATTATTTCCAATAAGTCAGTGGCTCGCTCCATTGTTCCAGAGAACGGAGTTTTAGTCATCTTGCCCATGAGGCACGGTTCGCAAGCATCAAATGATTCATAATCAAGTTATTCCAAAAGTCCATCCGCATGGAGTTTCTTCATGTGCTTTACACCAATATGACCTAAACGGTAGTGCCACAAATATGTTGCACTATCATTATCAACTTTACATCTTTTGGCATCAATATTATGAATATGCGTATTACCATGATCAAGATTCAACAAAAACAGACCACTCTTCCAGGGTGCATGAACATAAAAGATATTACTTATATAAATAGAACAACCATTATTCTCTGATTTAAATGAATAACCGTCTCGCATCAAACAAGATCCAGATATAATGTTCATGCTCAACGCTGGCACCAAATAACAATTATTCAGGTCTAAAACTAATCCCGAAGGTAGATGTACAGGTAGCGTGCCGACGGCGATCACATCGACCTTGGAACCATTTCCGACGCACATCGTCACCTTGTCCTTAGCCAATCTTCGTTTAATCCGTAGCCCCTGTTTCGAGTTGCAAATATGAGCAACGGAACCAGTATCAAATACCCAGGCGCTACTACGAGCATTAGTAAGGTACACATCAATAACATGTATATCAAATATACCTTTGTTCACTTTTCCATCCTTCTTATCGGCCAAATACTCGGGGCAGTTCCGCTTCCAGTGACCAGTCCCTTTGTAGTAGAAGCACTCAGTTTCAGGCTTGGGTCCAGACTTGGGCTTCTTCCTGGGAGTGACAACTTGCTTGCCATTCTTCTTGAAGTTCCCCTTCTTTCCCTTGCCCTTTTTCTTGAAACTAGTGGTCTTGTTAACCATCAACACTTGATGCCTTTTCTTGATTTCTACCTCCGCAGCTTTGAGCATAACAAAGAGCTCGGGAATTGTCTTATCCGTCCCTTGCATATTATAGTTCATCACAAAGCCTTTGTAGCTTGGTGGCAGTGATTGAAGAACTCTGACAATAACACTATCATCCAGAAGACTAACTCCCAGCTGAGTCAAGTGGTTATGGTACCCAGTCATTCTGAGTATGTGTTCACTGACAGAACTGTTCTCCTCCATCTTGCAGCTATAGAACTTGTTGGAGACTTCATATCTCTCAACTCGGGCATTTGCTTGAAATATTAACTTCAATTCCTGGAACATCTCATATGGTCCATGACGTTCAGAACGTCTTTGAAGTCTCGATTCTAAGCCGTAAAGCATGGCACACTGAACTATGGAGTAGTCATCAGATCGCGTCTGCCAGACGTTCAAAGCGTCTACATTAGCGGGAGTGGTCTTGTCACCTAGCGGTCCATCAAGGACATAATTCTTCCGTGCAGCAATGAGGATAATCCTCAAGTTACGGACTCAGTCCATGTAGTTGCTACCATCATCTTTCAACTTAGTTTCTCTAGGAACGCATTAAAATTCAAGGGAACGGTAGCACGGGCCATTGATCTACAACATAGATACGCAAAAACTATCAGGACTAAGTTCATGATAAATTAAGTTCAATTAATCATATTACTTAAGAACTCCCACTTAGATAGACATCCCTCGAGTCATCTAAATGATCACGTGATCCATATCAACTAAACTATGTCCGATCATCACGTGAGATGGAGTAGTTTTCAATGGTGAACATCTCTATGTTGATCATATCTACTATATGATTCATGTTCGACCTTTCGGTCTCAGTATTCCGAGGCCATGGCTGTACATGCTAGGCTCGTCAAGTTTAACCCGAGTATTCCGCATGTGCAAAACTGTCTTGCACCCGTTGTATGTGAACGTAGAGCTTATCACACCCAATCATCACATGGTGTCTCGGCACGATGAACTGTCGCGACGGTGCATACTCAGAGAACACTTATACCTTGAAATTTTAGTGAGGGATCATCTTATAATGTTACCGCTGTACTAAGCAAAATAAGATGCATAAAAGATAAACATCACATGCAATCAAAATATATGACATGATATGGCCATCATCATCTTGTGCTTTTGATCTCCATCTCCAAAGCACCGTCATGATCTCCATTATCACCGGCTTGACGCCTTGATCTCCATCGTAGCGTCGTGGTCGTCTCGCCAACTATTGCTTCTACAACTATCGTTAACACATAGTGATAAAGTAAAGCAATTACATGGCGTGTGCATGTCATACAATAAAGCGACAACCATATGGTTCCTGCCAGTTGCCGATAACTTTTACAAAACATGATCATCTCATACAACAACGTATATCACATCATGTCTTGACCATATCACATCACAACATGCCCTGCAAAAACAAGTTAGACGTCCTCTACTTTGTTGTTGCAAGTTTTACGTGGCTGCTGCGGGCTTCTAGTAAGAACCGTTCTTACCTATGCATCAAAATCACAACAATGTTTCGTCAAGTTTGCTGTTTTAACCTTCAACAAGGACCAGCCGTATTCAAATTCGATTCAACTAAAGTTGGAGAAACAGACACCCGCCAGCCACCTTTATGCAAAACTAGTTGCATGTCTGTCGGTGGAACCGGTCTCATGAACGTGGTCATGTAAGGTTTGTCCGGGCCACTTCATCCAACAATACTGCCGAATCAAAATAAGACGTTGGTGGTAAGCAGTATGACTATCATCGCCCACAACTCTTTGTGTTCTACTTGTGCATATCATCTACGCATAGACCTGGCTCGGATGCCACTGTTGGGGAACGTATCATGCAATTTCAAAAAAATTCCTACGATCACGCAAGATGTATGTAGGAGATGCATATCAACGAGATTGGAGAGTATGTCCAGGTACCCTCGTAGACCGAAAGCGAAAGCGTTTGTTAACGCGGTTGATGTAGTCGAACTTCTTCATGATCCGACCAATCAAGCACCGAACGTACGGCACCTCCGAGTTCTACACACGTTTAGCTCGATGACATCCCTCGAACTCTTGATCCAGTAGAGCATCGAGGAAGTAGATGAGTTCCGTCAGCACAACGGCGTGGTGACGGGGATGATGAAGTTATCCGCGCAGGGCTTCGCCTAAGCACTACGAAAATATCACCGGAGGTGTAAACTATGGAGGGGAGCGCCGCACACGGCTTGGAACAATTGTGTGTCTAGAGGCACCCCCTCCCACGTATTGTAACACCCCGGATGTAAACTTCCATATTTGACAATGTATCCAACCTTGTTCTTCATCCAATTCCATTTGGGTTCAATCCTTTTTGGTCTCTTTTGTTTTGTTTGTTGGTTTGTACTTATTGCATTGTCTTGTCATTACTTGTCATCTTCTTTATGCACTTGCCATCTTATGTTGCATCTTGGCCTCATCTTAGTGTTGCATTTGTGCTTCTTGTCATGTTGCATTTCATCATCCTCTTCTTGTGCATTGTGTGTTTCATGCATGTTATATTGTTGCTTGACCCATGTGTGATCCATACATGACCACCTCCATGCATCACCACCTCTTCTTCTCTTTTCTTTCTTGTTGGAAGTGCCATTTTGTCCTCCTCCATAAATGTTCAATTTTCCCCAATAAATCTTGCATCATGTCATAAACCTCTATGCCAAATTTCACTTCCTTTGGACTTGGTTTGGTTGGGTTCAAAAATGGTTCAAGTTTGAATTTAATTCAAACTTGAATTATTTTTCTGCCTCTAAAAATCCCCAAGCAATTTTATTTAAATAGTACCCATTTCCAGGAGCTTGGAGCTATTTTTGTTTCTGCCAAATACCTCTCCTACCTCCCTGGACTTTTCCTTTTCTACAGCTGTGAATTTAAATTCATAGAACTAAGAAGAAAAGGGAAAGCCCTCCCAGTGCAGCCCACCTGGGCCTCTTCCCGCCCGAACCGGCCCAGCCAGCTTCCCGCAGCCCAGCTAGCCCGCAAGCGACAGGAGCTTCCTCCTCTGTACGGCAGAGCATCCAGCGACTCCACGTCAGCAACCTCGGTGATTTGATGGCCGGAGAGACCACTAGGCACCTATATATCTTGTCCAAACCCTACTCCAGCCTCCCCTCGACCGTTTCAGACCCTCTCCTTCCCTCGCCGCCGCCAGGTAAGGCTAGCCACGCCAACGTCGTCGCCCTGCCCACCATGCTCCGGCCGAGCTTGAGCTCGTGCTCGGAGTAGCTCGTCGTCGCGCCTCCGACCCTCCTGTTGCCGTGGAGAGGACCGTCAAGTCCGTCTTCGTCCCCTACCACCACGCCCGCATCTCTACAGCCCCTGGATCGACTACCACGACGACATCTTCCTCTTCTGCTTCGCGGACAACAGCCCCACCAAATTCAAAGCTCCCTCTCGTCGCCTCCAGCACGTCTCCGTCGACCCCGTCGTGTCCTAGGGTGAGCTGGGTAACGCTCCTCCCTCTCCCATCCATCCCATGGCATGTAGGCACCTGTAGGACTCGCCCGATCCATGTCTTCGCCGCGCTCGCAGTGCTCCGGCGATCTCTGAATTTTTTTGTGTGAAGTTGTAGTAGACGCCGTACCCGAGACGAGCATGAGCTCGTACTCGAGCTGCCGCATGCACGCTCCCCCAGCTCGCATCAGCCACTTGCTCCTGGCTCCGCGTCCGTTTTCCACACCCCTGCAGGTGGCCTTCTGCTCCAATGGTCACCGTCACGCTCGCCGGAAGCGTGGCCTTCTTCTCTGTCGCCGACTGGAGCCGCTAGCCTCGCCTGGTGTTAGACCAGAAGGTGTGGCACCTCCCTTCTAGCAACAACAGTAGCAGTAGCGCAGTGGCTACGCCCCTGCTACCACACCTAGGCGACCCGGGTTCGATCCCCCGCGGGCGCTTAAACCTAAACCTCCCCCTTTTTCTGTTTTTACTTGGGCCACTGACAGGCCAGCCCCACCGGTCATTCACACACCCAACCACGTGGCCAATGGTCCTACCAGTCAGCCTAACACTGGGTACCGCCTGGGGTACACATAGCATTTTCCACGTTTCTATTCTTATTCCAGATTTGGTATATGCCAGATTTGGCATATGCTTATGTTTTCCTTCTTAGGCAGTTTTAGTGTTTTGCATATTTCTGGGGATTTTTCTACAGCAACCTAGACATATTATATATGTTTTTTGGGTAAAAAAATCCCACCAATCCAGTGGTGGCATTATTTTCTGCATTTAAGCAAGTTTGCATACATGTCATTTTACATCATGTTGCTGTTTTGTCTTTTATGTGTATATTCGTGCAAATATGCTATGTGGTTGTTTTGCACATGGATAGCTTCATTTTCATGTATACTTCATGCTAGAAATTTGTTCCATGCCATGACATGCTATGTAGTGAGTTAATCAAGCTTGTTAACATGCCAACATGAATCTGTTTTTGCCATGTCCTGAAATTTCATTGTCTGAATCTGTTATAAAACTTGCTATGTTTGCATGGGGGTAATCATATTTTCTGTGCCCTTTTGGCTCATGTGCAGTAAGGGAGTTTTGTTAAGTGCTTTTAGTAGAAGCATTCAATGCCTTTGTTTGCTATGTTATGTTCCTGTAGCATTGTGTTTGCTAGCTCTAAACTTTGTTACCTGATGCTGTTTATGCCATGTTAGTATTTTCACTAAGTCTGTAAAACTGTTATCTTTTGCATTATTGCCATGCTGTTTTAGTCATGCTCTAGTGGTTTATAGCTTTAGCTCAGTGTTCATGTTTTGTAGAGAATCTCCTGTACATCACTGCCATGCATTTTGTTCACATGTTTGGGTGCTGTAGCATATTTATACTTTGCATCTAAGTGGCCACGTTGCTGTTATAAGCAGTTTGCATCATATCTTGTTTTGCTTGTCATTTGCAAACCGTGCATCCGATTCCGGTGATCCTTATATCGATTTCAACCGAAATCCTCTCATATTCGCTCCTGTTCTCGCTCTTACTTGGGTATGTTAGCCACCATATTTTCTTAGTGCTTGCTGCAGCTCCACCTCATTACCCCCTCCTTCCTATAAGCTTAAATAGTCTTGATCTCGCGGGTGTGAGATTGCCGAGTCCTCGTGACTCACAGATTCTACCAAAACAGTTGCAGGTGCCAAGGGTACCAGTGCAGGTGACGCAACCAAGCTAAAGTGGGAGTGCGACGAGGACCTTGGTCGTTACTATGTTTCGTTTCCTGATGATCAGTAGTGGAGCTCAGTTGGGACGATCTGGGATCTAGCATTTGGGGGTTATCTTCTTTTCATTTGGATTTGACCATAGTCGGTCTATGTGTGTACTTTGGATGATGTATGGATTTATTTATGTATTGTGTGAAGTGGCGATTGTAAGCCAACTCTCTTTATCCCATTCTTGTTCATTACATGGGATTGTGTGAAGATGACCCTTCTTGCGACAAAACCACCATGCGGTTATGCCTCCAAGTCGTGCCTCGACACGTGGGAGATATAGCCGCATCGTGGGCATTACACGTATATAAAGGAGGGAGAGGGGAGGAAGCCGGCCAAGGCGCGCCCCCAAGTGGGGAGGAGTCCTACTAGGACACCAAGTCCAATTCGGAGCCCCTTCCTTTTACCGGAGAGGGAAAGGGGGAAGAGAGGGAGAAGGAGAAGGAAAGGGGGGCGCCGCCTCCTTCCCCACTCCAATTCGGACCCCTTCCAAGTGGGGGGCGCGCCAGCCCCTTGTGGGCTGGTGTGTCTCCCTCCCAAGGTCCATGTGGCCCATAACTTTCCCCGGGGGGTTCCGGTAACCCCACGGTACTTCGATAAGTACCCGGAACACTTCGGAATCATTCCGGTGTCCGAATACTATCATCCAATCTATCAATCTTTACCTCTCAACCATTTCGAGACAACTCGTCATGTCCGTGATCTCATCCGGGACTCCGAACAATATTCAGTCATCAAATCACAAAACTCAAACAATATAAATCGTCATCGAACGTAAAGTGTGCGGACCCTACGGGTTCGAGAACTATGTAGACATGACCGAGACACCTCTCCGGTCAATAACCAATAGCGGAACCTGGATGCTCATGTTGGCTCCCACATATTCTATGAAAATCTTTTTCGGTCAAACCATTATGACAACATACGTTGTTCCCTTTGTCATTGGTATGTTACTTGCCCGAGATTCGATCGTCGGTCTCTTCGTACCTAGTTCAATCTCGTTACCGGCAAGTCTCTTTACTCGTTCGGTAATACATCATCTCGCAACTAACTCATTAGTCACATTGCTTGCAAGGCTTATCATGATGTGTATTACCGAGAGGGCCCAGAGATACCTCTCTGATACTCGGAGTGACAAATCCTAATCTCGATCTATGCCAACCCAACAAACACGTTCGGAGATACCTGTAGAGCATCTTTAGGATCACCCAGTTACGTTGTGATGTTTGATAGCACACAAGGCACTCCTCCGGTATTCGGGAGTTGTATAATCTCATAGTCAAAGGAATTTGTATAAGTCATGAAGAAAGCAATAGCAATAAAACTTAACGATCATTATGCTAAGCTAACGGATGGGTCTTGTCCATCACATCATTCTCCTAATGATGTGATCCCGTTCATCAAATGACAACACATGTCTATGGTTAGGAAAGTTAACCATCTTTGATTAACGAGCTAGTCTAGTGGAGGCATACTAGGGACCTTGTGTTTTGTCTATGTATTCACACATGTATCAAGTTCCCGGTTAACACAATTCTAGCATGAATAATAAACATTTATCATGATATAAGGAAATATAAATAACAACTTTATTATTGCCTCTAAGGCATATTTCTTCACGCTGTTCACCAGATCATGATCGTTTACATGTTGAAGATCAAGCTGTTGACCCCCGACACCATGAAGGTGATCGTCTTCAACGACGAGGGCGTGGAGGTGGTCACCAAGTGCAAGGACCACGACAACGCCTTCGCCGTGACCGCATGAGCTTCTGTTGCCCGTTCCTTGTGTTGGGGAACGTAGCAGAAATTCAAAATTTTCTACGCATCACCAGGATCAATCTATGGAGTTTACTAGCAACGAGAGGGAAGGAGTGCATCTACATACCCTTGTAGATCGCGAGCGGAAGCGTTCAAGAGAACGGGGTTGATGGAGTCGTACTCGTCGTGATCCAAATCACCGATGATCCTAGCGCCGAACGGACGGCACCTCCGCGTTCAACACACGTACGGAGCAGCGACGTCTCCTCCTTCTTGATCCAGCAAGGGGGAGGAGAGTTTGATGGAGATCCAGCAGCACGACGGCGTGGTGGTGGAAGTAGCGGGATCCCGGCAGTGCTTCGCCAAGCGCAAGCGGGGAGGAAGAGGTGTCACGGGAGGGAGAGGGAGGCGCCAAGGCTTGGATTGCTGCTGCCCTCCCTCCCCCCCACTATATATAGGGCCAAGGGAGAGGGGGGGCGCAGCCTTGGCCCTTCCTCCAAGGAAGGGTGTGGCCAGGGAGGAGTCCATCCTCCCCAAGGCACCTCGGAGGTGCCTTCCCCCTTTAGGACTCTCCCTTTATCTTATCTCTTGGCGCATGGGCCTCTTGGGGCTGGTTCCCTTGGCCCATATAGGCCAAGGCGCACCCCCCACAGCCCATGTGCCCCCCGGGGCTGGTGGACCCCCGGACCCCTTTCGGCACTCCCGGTACAATACCGATAAAGTGCGAAACTTTTCCGGCGACCAAAATAAGACTTCCCATATATAAATCTTTACCTCCGGACCATTCCGGAACTCCTCGTGACGTCCGGGATCTCATCCGGGACTCCGAACAACTTTCGGGTTACCGCATACTAATATCTCTATAACCCTAGCGTCACCGAACCTTAAGTGTGTAGACCCTACGGGTTCGGGAGACACGCAGACATGACCGAGACGACTCTCCGGTCAATAACCAACAGCGGGATCTGGATACCCATGTTGGCTCCCACATGCTCCTCGATGATCTCATCAGATGAACCACGATGTCGAGGATTCAATCAATCCCGTATACAATTCCCTTTGTCTATCGGTATGTTACTTGCCCGAGATTCGATCGTCGGTATCCCGATACCTTGTTCAATCTCGTTACCGGCAAGTCTCTTTACTCGTTCCGTAACACATCATCCCGTGATCAACTCCTTGGTCACATTGTGCACATTATGATGATGTCCTACCGAGTGGGCCCAGAGATACCTCTCCGTTTACACGGAGTGACAAATCCCAGTCTCGATTCGTGCCAACCCAACAGACACTTTCGGAGATACCTGTAGTGCACCTTTATAGCCACCCAGTTACGTTGTGACGTTTGGTACACCCAAAGCATTCCTACGGTATCCGGGAGTTGCACAATCTCATGGTCTAAGGAAATGATACTTGACATTAGAAAAGCTCTTAGCAAACGAACTACACGATCTTGTGCTAGGCTTAGGATTGGGTCTTGTCCATCACATCATTCTCCTAATGATGTGATCCCGTTATCAACGACATCCAATGTCCATGGTCAGGAAACCATAACCATCTATTGATCAACGAGCTAGTCAACTAGAGGCTTACTAGGGACATGGTGTTGTCTATGTATCCACACATGTATCTGAGTTTCCTATCAATACAATTCTAGCACGGATAATAAACGATTATCATGAACAAGGAAATATAATAATAACCAATTTATTATTGCCTCTAGGGCATATTTCCAACAGTCTCCCACTTGCACTAGAGTCAATAATCTAGTTCACATCACCATGTGATTAACACTCACCGGTCACATCACCATGTGACCAACATCCAAAGAGTTTACTAGAGTCAACAATCTAGTTCACATCTCTATGTGATTAACACTCAATGAGTTCTGATTTGATCATGTTATGCTTGTGAGAGAGGTTATTAGTCAACGGGTCTGAACCTTTCAGATCCATGTGTGCTTTACGAATATCTATGTCATCTTGTGGATGCTACCACGCGCTATTTGGAGCCATTTCAAATGATTGCTCTACTATACGAATCCAGTTTACTACTCAGAGTCATCCGGATAAGTGTCAAAGTTCGCATCGACGTAACCCTTTACGACGAACTCCTTTTCACCTCCATCATCGAGAAAATTCCTTAGTCCACTACATACTAAGGATAAATTCGACCGCCGTCATGTGATCCATTCCCGGATCACTATTGTAACCCTTGACCAACTCATGGCAAGGCACACTTCATGTGCGGTACACAGCATAGAATACTGTAGAGCCTACGTCTGAAGCATAGGGGACGACCTTCGTCCTTTCTCTCTTTTCTGCTGTGGTCAGGTCTTGAGTCTTACTCAATAGTCACACCTTGTAACACAGCCAAGAACTCCTTCTTTGCTGATCTATTTTGAACTCTTTCAAAATCATGTCAAGGTGTGCGTTCTTTGAAAGTATCATCAGGCGTCTTGATCTATCGATGCCCTATATGTAAGCAGCTTTATCCAGGTCTTCCTTTGAAAAACTCCTTTCAAACAACCCTTTATGCTTTTCAGAAATTTTACATCATTTCGGATCAACAATATGTCATTCACATATACTTATCAGAAATGTTGCAGCGCTCCCACTCACTTTATTGTAAATACAAGTTTCTAACAAACTTTGTATAAACCCAAAAACTTTGATCACTCCATCAAAGTGTATATTCTGACTCCGAGATACTTGCTCTAGTCCATGGAAGGATCGCTGGAGCTAGCATACCTTTTAGCATCCTTAGGATCGACAAAACCTTTCTGATTGTATCACATACAACCTTTCCTTACGAAAACTGGTAAGGAAACTTGTTTTGACATCCATCTGCCAGATTGCAGCTAATGCTAACATGATTCCGACGGACTTAAGCATCGCTACGGATGGGAAAATCTCATCGTAGTCAACTCCTTGAACTTGTGGAAATACTCTTTGCCACAAGTCGAGCTTCATAGACGGTAACATTACCGTCCACGTCCGTCTTCTTCTCAAAGATCCATTTATCTCGGATTTCATGGCTTCTAACCATTTGTCGGAATATGGGCCCACCATCGCTTCTCCATAGCTCGTAGGTTCAGTATTGTCCAACAACATGATATCCCAGACAGGATCACGTACCACTCTGAAGTAGCACGCATCCTCGTCGTCCTACGAGGTTTGGTGGTGACTTGATCCGAAGTTTCATGATCACTATCATAAGCTTCCACTTCAATTGGTATAGGTGCCACAGGAACAACTTCCTGTGCCCTGCTACACACTAGTTGAAGTGACGGTTCAATAACCTTATCAAGTCTCCACCATCCTCCCACTCAATTCTTTCGAGAGAAACTTTTCCTCGAGAAAGGACCTGTTTCTAGAAGCAATTACTTTTGCTTCCAGATCTGAAATAGGAGGTATACCCAACTGTTTTGGGTATTCTATGAAGACGCATTTATCCGCTTTGGGTTCGAGCTTATCAGCCTGAAACTTTTTCACATAAGCATCGCAGCCCCAAACTTTTAAGAAACGACAACTTAGGTTTCTCTAAACGGTGTCGTCTCAACGGAATTGCGTGGTGCCCCTTTTAAAGTGAATGCGGTTGTCTCTAATGCCTAACCCATAAACGATAGTGGTAATTCGATAAGAGACATCATGGTATGCACCATATCCAATAGGGTGCAGTTATGATGTTCGGACACACCATTACACTATGGTGTTCCGGGCGGTATTAATTGTGAAACACTTTCCACAATGTCTTAATTGTGTGCCAAACTCGTAACTCAGATACTCATCTCTATGATCATATCACAGACATTTTATCCTCTTGTCACGACGATCTTCAACTTCACTCTGAAATTACTTGAACCTTTCAATAATTCAGACTTGTGTTTCATCAAGTAAATACACTCAGCATCTACTCAAATCATCTGTGAAGTAAGAACATAACGATATCCACTGCATGCCTCAGCACTCATTGGACTGCATACATCAAAATGTGACTTCCAATAAGTTGCTCTTTTGTTCCATTTTACTGAAAACGAGGACTTTCAGTCATCTTGCCCATGTGGTATGATTTGCATGTCTCAAGTGATTCAAAATCAAGTGAGTCCAAACGATCCATCTGCATGGAGTTTCTTCATGCATATATACCAATAGACATGGTTCGCATGTCTCAATCTTTTCAAAAATGACTGAGTCCAAAGATCCATCTACATGGAGCTTCTTCATGCGTTCTATACCAATATGACTCAAGTGGCAGTGCCACAAGTATGTGGTACTATCATTACTATCTTATATCTTTTGGCATGAACATGTGTATCACTACGATCGAGATTCATTTTAGGTGCAAGACCATTGAAGGTATTATTCAAATAAACAGAGTAACCATTATTCTCCTTAAATGAATAACCGTATTGCGATAAACATAATCCAATCATGCTCAACGCAAACACCAAATCTCGATGGTAGAGGGAGCATGCGATGCTTGATCACATCAACCTTGGAAACACTTCCAACACACATCGTCATCTCACCTTTAGCCAGTCTCCATTTATTCCGCAGCTTTTATTTCGAGTTACTAACACTTAGCAACCGAACCGGTATCTAATACCCTGGTGCTGCTAGGAGTACTAGTAAAGTACACATTCATATAACGTATATCCAATATACTTCTGTCGACCTTGCCTGCCTTCTCATCTACCAAGTATCTAGGGTAGTACTGCTTCAGTGACCGTTCCCCTCATTACAGAAGCACCTAGTCTCGGGTTTGGGTTCAACCTTGGGATTCTTCACTAGAGAAGCAAATGATTTGCTGTTTCATGAAGTATCCCTTTTGCCCTTGCCCTTCTAGAAACTAGTGGTTTTACTAACCATCAACAATTGATGCTCCTTCTTGATTTCTACTTTCGCGGTGTCAAACATCGCGAGTTGCTCAAGGATCATCATGTCTATCCCTGATATGTTATAGTTCATCACGAAGCTCTAATAGCTTGGTGGCAGTGACTATGGAGAACCATCACTATCTCATCTGGGAGATTAACTCCCACTCGATTCAAGTGATTGTGGCACTCAGACAATCTGAGCACATGCTCAACGATTGAGCTTTTCTCCCTTAGTCTGCAGGCTTAAGAAACTTGTCAGAGGTCTCATACCTCCTGACGTGGGCACTAGTCTGAAATCCCAATTTCAATCTTCGGAACATCTCATATGTTCCGCGACGTTTCAAAACGTCTTTGGTGCCACAATTCTAAACCGTTAGCATCACACACTGAACTATCACGTAGTCATCAAAACGTGTATGTCAGATGTTTCGCAACATCTACAGACGACGCTGAGGTTCAGCACACCGAGCGGTGCATTAAGGACATAAGCCTTCTGTGCAGCAATGAGGACAATCCTCAGTTTACGGACCCAGTCCGCATAATTGCTACTACCAACTTTCAACTAAATTTTCTCTAGGAACATATCTTAAACAGTAGAACTAAAGCGTATGACATAATTTGCAAAGACCTTTTGACTATGTTCATGATAATGAAGTTCATCTAATTATTAATGAACTCCCACTCAGATAGACATCCCTCTAGTCATCTAAGTGATACATGATCCGAGTCAAACTAGGCCGTGTCCGATCATCACGTGAGACGGACTAGTCATCATCGGTGAACATCTCCATGTTGATCGTATCTGCTATACGACTCATGTTCGACCTTTCGGTCTCTTGTGTTCCGAGGCCATGTCTGTACATGCTAGGCTCGTCAAGTCAACCTAAGTGTTTCGCATGTGTTCCGAGGCCATGTCTGTACATGCTAGGCTCGTCAACACCCGTTGTATTCGAACGTTAGAATCTATCACACCCGATCATCACGTGGTGCTTCGAAACAACGAACCTTCGCAACGGTGCACAGTTAGGGGGAACACGTCTCTTGAAATTTTAGTGAGGGATCATCTTATTTATGCTACCGTCGTTCTAAGCAAATAAGATGCATAACATGATAAACATCACATGCAATCAAATAGTGACATGATATGGCCAATATCATTTTGCTCCTTTGATCTCCATCTTCGGGGCACCATGATCATCTTTGTCACCGGCATGACACCATGATCCATCATCATGATCTCCATCATCATCATGATCTCCATCATTGTGTCTTCATGAAGTTGTCACGCCAACGATTACTTCTACTTCTATGGCTAACGCGCTTAGCAATAAAGTAAAGTAATTTACATGGCGTTATTCAATGACACGCAGGTCATACAAAAAATAAAGACAACTCCTATGGCTCCTGCCGGTTGTCATACTCATCGACATGCAAGTCGTGATTCCTATTACAAGAATATGATCAATCTCATACATCACATATATCATTCATCACATCTTCTGGCCATATCACATCACATAGCACATGCTGCAAAAACAAGTTAGACGTCCTCTAATTGTTGTTGCAAGTTTTTTACGTGGCTTGTATAGGTTTCTAGCAAGAACGTTTCTTACCTACGTAAAACCACAACGTGATATGCCAATTTCTATTTACCCTTCATAAGGACCCTTTTCATCGAATCCGTTCCGACTAAAGTGGGAGAGACAGACACCCGCTAGCCACCTTATGCAACTAGTGCATGTCAGTCGGTGGAACCTGTCTCACGTAAGCGTACGTGTAAGGTCGGTCCGGGCCGCTTCATCCCACAATGCCGCCGAAACAAGATAAGACTAGTAGCGGCAAGAAGAATTGGCAACATCTACGCCCACAACTGCTTTGTGTTCTACTCGTGCATAGAAACTACGCATAGACCTAGCTCATGATGCCACTGTTGGGGAACGTAGCAGAAATTCAAAATTTTCTACGCATCACCAAGATCAATCTATGGAGTTTACTAGAAACGAGAGGGAAAGGAGTGCATCTACATACCCTTGTAGATCGCGAGCGGAAGCGTTCAAGAGAACGGGGTTGATGGAGTCGTACTCGTCGTGATCCAAATCACCGATGATCCTAGCGCCGAACGGACGGCACCTCCGCGTTCAACACACGTACGGAGCAGCGACGTCTCCTCCTTCTTGATCCAGCAAGGGGGGAGGAGAGGTTGATGGAGATCCAGCAGCACGACGGCGTGGTGGTGGAAGTAGCGGGATCCCGGCAGGGCTTCGCCAAGCGCAAGCGGGGAGGAAGAGGTGTCACGGGAGGGAGCGGGAGGCGCCAGGGCTTGGATTGCTGCTGCCCTCCCTCCCCCCACTATATATAGGGCCAAGGGAGAGGGGGGGCGCAGCCTTGGCCCTTCCTCCAAGGAAGGGTGCGGCCAGGGAGGAGTCCATCCTCCCCAAGGCACCTCGGAGGTGCCTTCCCCCTTTAGGACTCTCCCTTTATCTTATCTCTTGGCGCATGGGCCTCTTGGGGCTGGTTCCCTTGGCCCATATAGGCCAAGGCGCACCCCCCACAGCCCATGTGGCCCCCCCGGGGCTGGTGGACCCCCGGACCCCTTTCGGCACTCCCGGTACAATACCGATAAAGTGCGAAACTTTTCCGGCGACCAAAATAAGACTTCCCATATATAAATCTTTACCTCCGGACCATTCCGGAACTCCTCGTGACGTCCGGGATCTCATCGGGACTCCGAACAACTTTCGGGTTACCGCATACTAATATCTCTACAACCCTAGCGTCGCCGAACCTTAAGTGTGTAGACCCTACGGGTTCGGGAGACACGCAGACATGACCGAGACGACTCTCCGGTCAATAACCAACAGCGGGATCTGGATACCCATGTTGGCTCCCACATGCTCCTCGATGATCTCATCGGATGAACCACGATGTCGAGGATTCAATCAATCCCGTATACAATTCCCTTTGTCTATCGGTATGTTACTTGCCCGAGATTCGATCGTCGGTATCCCGATACCTTGTTCAATCTCGTTACCGGCAAGTCTCTTTACTCGTTCCGTAACACATCATCCCGTGATCAACTCCTTGGTCACATTGTGCACATTATGATGATGTCCTACCGAGTGGGCCCAGAGATACCTCTCCCTTTACACGGAGTGACAAATCCCAGTCTCGATTCGTGCCAACCCAACAGACACTTTCGGAGATACCTGTAGTGCACCTTTATAGCCACCCAGTTACGTTGTGACGTTTGGTACACCCAAAGCATTCCTACGGTATCCGGGAGTTGCACAATCTCATGGTCTATGGAAATGATACTTGACATTAGAAAAGCTCTTAGCAAACGAACTACACGATCTTGTGCTAGGCTTAGGATTCGGTCTTGTCCATCACATCATTCTCCTAATGATGTGATCCCGTTATCAACGACATCCAATGTCCATGGTCAGGAAACCATAACCATCTATTGATCAACGAGCTAGTCAACTAGAGGCTTACTAGGGACATGGTTTTGTCTATGTATCCACACATGTATCTGAGTTTCCTATCAATACAATTCTAGCATGGATAATAAACGATTATCATGAACAAGGAAATATAATAATAACCAATTTATTATTGCCTCTAGGGCATATTTCCAACACCTTGTTGGTCCTTGGTTTAAGACTTGGGTATCGCGTTTAAAACTTATCGTACTATGTCTGTTTAAAACTTGTGATGCGTGGTTAGGACTTGTGTTTGTGCCTAAGATTGTTATGTTGCTCCTATTTAGTTCTTAGTAGTTCATGTGTGCCTTTGGTAACCTCACCACATTATGGAGGAGGTTACAACACAACTGTCCTGGATGTAACCAAACAATCGGACTTGTGTTTCCCCTCAAACAAGTCCGCAACCAAACAACATGCCTTGGGTTTTGGAACATGCAGGCTAGAAGGGATGCAGGCAACCAAACTAAGTGCAGATGTTGGTTTTTAGTCTTCATATGCTCAGCCAGACCCAGTTGAAACAAGTATGCAAAAACGGTGTAGGTAACCAAACACGTCTGTACAATGCACCACTAGAAGACGACCATCGAGCAAATACACTTTTTTTATCTAATAGCGGATACACTTATATACGCATGCTTGTATGTACCTTTATTTTAAAGGGGAGTCTGCGGAAGTGTGACTTTTTCATTCGTCCATACTTCCTACCTAGGTACTTCCTCCCCTCTCCATCTTTTGGGCTTTGTACATACCCACTTATACCAACTAGATAACGCCCTGCACGTTACTATGGTAATTTTTAACAGTCAACTTATCAAAAATAGAATTAGAATATATGAGAATAGTATCGCATCACATTCAACCTGGAGGTAAATGAAGAGTGGATGCATGTTATATTGTCTTGTGAAATTCAAATTCAATTATTTATTGTTGAAAAATGAAATTAATGACACGGAGATTTTTTTTATGTCTTCTGATGATTTGGAGGGTGTGCATGTTGTGAAAAGTGGGAAGTTGATTGATGTCATGTGCTTGATGATGTGGATGGCTTGCATGTGCATTTAAATGAGAGTTGACATGTGTGAGATATAAATGATGAGGTGGATAGGCTACATGTTAACATAAATAAGATAGTAGGGATGAATTTCTTAGGTATATAGTATATAAGATTTCAATTCGTCCAGTTTTTCTGCCAGCGCCTAAGCGAACATGCAGCTCTACCCTAGCCTTAATACATCCCAATGATACTGCCAACTTGCACTGCATCATTCAAGCCCTAGCAAGTCCCCTTGTGACCTCTTTCAAAATCCCATGCCCTCCCGCCCGTACGCAGAGACCAGCCATCACTCGTCTTCACATCTTCCAGGCTCTCAAGCAATCGCCCCGCCCAAAAGAAAGCAGCCCCAAATAGAACCCTAGACCCACAAGCCATCACTTCTCCGGGCACCCAGATCCAGGGCTCCCCACAATGCCTGAGGCTCCGGCAGGAAGCTCTAGTCAATATTACCCCAATGGTTGCCAGATGTTTCTTGTGTCACTCGTACTACAATATTATAAGTGATGGACATAAAATACATGGCTCCTAGTAGAGGTACATCGCCATTTATTAGTGATGGGTAGTCCATCACTGATAAGTTTTACAACCATTACCGATGGCTTTTCACTATCCCTCGGTGATGTGATGCACCAATGACGGCCCTAAGTGGGCCTGTCATTGGTAATCGATCACCAAGGGGTTTTTCAGTATTAGTGCATCGACAATGTTGGCGGGGGGCTCTCGCTCCTTGGTGTTGCTCCACCCGGAAGCCCTAAGGTGGTGGAGCACGAGAGTCCGGGCGGGGTGCCATAGGTGGTATACATGAAAACAAGTTATAACATTCTTTATGAACTACCGGGAGACTGTAATGATTCGTTTACAAATGTATGGGTGCTTTTTATTCATTTTATTGTCTCCTGCATTTTTTACTACATATCCTAATAATTTACTGCATATTCTACCTTTTATTCGATTGCTTCAGTTTTTAATGAAAAATACAAAAATATTGTGACGTTAATAAATGTGGAGGTTTCGTTCGGGCTAAGCCTGCTGTTGCACATGCACTGACCCAGTTGCCTGAATAAAAAATACCTCCTCGAAAACTACCGCCTCTGTAAACTAATATAAAAGCGTTTAGATCACTAAAGTAGTTATCTAAATGCTCTTATATTAGTTTACGGAGGGAGTAATTACTAAAATGAAATTGTAGGAGGGTAGCAGAGCATGGAGCAGCGCCTGGACGCCGCAATCTGGCCGCACACCCGCTGATCACCATCGGACGGCCCAACGTAGAACCAGTGTGTCACCGTAGAGCACCTAGCTCCCTCGTTGTGGCTCTCCTGGTGGGCCAATGGAGTGGTAGTAGGCTAGAAGGCGAGCAGTTCGACTCTCTAAAGCAGAGTTCTGCCGCCCTCTTTGCTACGGTTCGCTACCGATTCCTTCTAGTTTACTTTGAGGATCTGATCTAATGAAGCGATCTAGAGACCGGATTTGATAAATGGTGATCGATTTCTCTCAGGCCCAGCACCGTATCCGTGTACGCGATCTGGGGAAATGGAAGAGGAGGTCGAGCACTGGGAGGTACTGGGCCTGCACGGGCCTTTTTCTTTTTTCATTTCTTTTTCGTTTCATGTTCTTTGTGTTTTCTTTTTAACCCAAGATTTGAATTTGATTTGAATCGGCTCAAAGTCATTCCAGTTCAAATCCTTTGAGCTTAAGAAGAATCAAATAAATACTGGGCTTATATTACTCATAGAAAAAAATGCAAATTTTGAAAATTCATTTTTATGCAAGGAAATTAATAAGGCATTGAATAAATCCTAAATTGAATTTATGATTTATAAAATAGTTAAACAAATTCCAAAGCAGGCAAAATGCAATGGAATCATGATATGCATATATGCTTACATGTTCAAATCCTAACTTTGAAATGTTTGGAACGTGACAACACGAAATCTCAAGACATTAAAGAAATGGGCCGGTTTCTGTCATCGCGGAGTGAAAAGTGGAGTATCTCCACGTGTGTTGAATTAAAAAAGGAGAGCGAGAGAAGGAAATTACGGGAGAGGAGCAGAGCAGAGCAGAGCAGAGAGCAGAGAGCAGCGCCCGGACGCCGCAATCCCGACCCAGACCGTCGGACGGCTCAGCGGAGATCGCCGATCGCCGTCGCCGCCGCAGATCGCCTAGCGCCATCGCCATGGCGGGTCGGTGGTAGCAGGCGAGCAGCTCGACTCTCTGAATCCGAGTCCCGCACCCCTCTCCGCTACAGTTCGCTTCCGCTTCCCCTCACCATGTTTCTTTAAGTTTACTTCGAGGACCTGATCTATTGGGCGATCCAAAGGCTGGATTTGATAAAGTGTGGCTGATTTCTCTCAGACTGTAGGTTTAGGGTTCCGATTGAGGTTGTACGGATTGGTCCACCTTGATTTGTTTTGACCTGGTGTAATAAAGTTTCAGTGTGTTCAGTTCTTTTAACATGTCGACGATGTGCATTTAACATGCAGTTCCGTGTCTTGCCAGAATTAAACTGTTCGCCACAGAGACTTAGACCTTGTTTGGAATCTCTCTCCTCCGCTCCACTCCGCGGAGCTGCGGAGCTCGGTTTGAGCAGCTCCATAAAAAACTGCAGTAGCCTGCTCCACTCCGGGAGCTGAGTCACGAGAGCGGAGAGAAACCGAACCGGCTCTTAGCAACTGAGTTTAATCCCCAAACAAATCATTAGCATTCAAAACTTCTGCTGGTGCCAACGACTTTGTTTGCGGTTTGGTCCCCTTTTGGCTATTTTGCACTAATTGATCAACCCTATAGACTTTTTTCGAAAAGGGATCAACCCTATAGATGAGTTTAACTTATACTTCCTCCGTCGTAGAACTTCAATTATTTTAAAACAGAGGGAGTATTACTAAGCGCTTTGATAACTACTCCCTCTGTGAAGAAATATAAGAGCATTTAGATCACTACTTTAGTGTTCTTTAGTGCTCTTATATTTCTTTACGAACGGAGTACTTCTTGATCGTTGTACAATCCAGCTTTCTACCATTCAAATCTTGATGATGACTTTTTATGCACGCTGCTAATTAGTACAACCACTGCTTGTTAATTATATCTATGGTGATACAGAGCTGATACTTGCAGCTGTATTGAAGTAGCCACGATAGAACTCCTCGTCTCGTCCCGCTCCCGCGAGCGGGAGGGGCGAACCCTAACGCGCCGCCGCCTCTCTCCTACTCGCGCCCCCCACCCCTCGCCGCCGCCGGCGCGCGCCGCTAGGCAAAGCCCGGTCGGCGTAGGCGGCGGCGGGGATCTCTCCTCCCTCGGTGGTCCCTGCAGCGCGGGATGTGGTGACCATTCTCGGGACGCGGCGCTTGCGCGGGGCGCGGCGGCGGCGCTGCGGACGGTCGTGCAGTGGCGCGGGCGGCCGTGGGCGCTGTGGCGGCTGTGCTGACCCGGCCTGTCGTGGAGCGGCGGGGCGGCGAGCGACAGATGCGGGGGTCTTCGGACGGCGGCGGCGGGCAGATCTGGTGGCGGCGGCGGCTGCGATGTGGCTGGGCGCAGGTGGCGGGGGGCTTGGCCTGGGTCGTGCGCGGCCGTCCTTGCCGTGGTGCGGCCATGGCGGCGGTTCCTCGCTGGATGTTGGTGGCCATGGTGATGTTCGTCCTCGACCCCGATCTACTCCGATCTGCAGCGGCTCCGGTCCTTGGTGGCTTCGGTCACCGTTCTGGGTGCTGGCCTTGCAAATCCGGTGGCTGGAAGTGGTCTGGGGGGATCTCTTGGCTGGCATGCCGGCCACTCCGATGGCAGTGCCTTTGGGTGTTGCTTCCCTCGTTGGAGGCTTTGGAGAGGACCTCCTTCCTTCCACCCCTCCCAGGAGCTCAGGTGAAAACCTCAGCACCCCTTGTTCCAAGCGACGACGACACCACGGTGGCGTGCTCCTTCCTGAAGGCGTTGCTCGGGGGCTGCTCAAGTGGAGGTGGAGGTGGCGACGGTTCAGTGTCGACACATGCATTCTGGTCAGCTTCATCTTCGAGGTTGCGGCGACATAGGCGATGCTCGTCTGGTGGAGCAACTGCCGATGGTCGAGGCATCGTCGACAGTTTGCGCCATCAGGCTCGGGATGCTCCGGGGGAAACCCTAGATCTGGGTCTTCCGGATCGGATGATGATGGCGTTCTATCGCTTTCCCTCCTGGGGGCATCGTTTTGGAGCAAGTGCTGGCTGGAGGGATGGTGGAGCGGTGCTTCATCCCACACATTGATGGCGGCGGATTCGGCGGCATGGCGCTGTGGAGGCTCGGCGTCCGATGCACGAAGATGGGCTCGCGCAAGAGGAGAGTGCTGTCTGGCGTCATGGTGACGTCGATGGCAGAGTGGCCGGACAAGGTAGAAGCCTCAATATGTTCTGAAGACAGACCCGTGGAAGATGGCGGCGACGACACACGAGTGCGTCTGACCGGATTGTGCCCCAGACCCGGTATGTGGCTCGGCTGGGGCTTCCGAATGAGTGGTTCGGCTTCCGGCTTTTGATGTTAGGCTTAGGTGAGTGGTCTGGGTAGTGGCCCAACTAGCACCCCTTCATCATTTTGGATAGGAGTAGCGGCATATGTTGCCAAGATGGTGGATTCAGGCACATTGTTGTAATATTTTGTAAGGTCCTCGAGAATAATCAATAAAGTGGCCGTATGCATCTCCCAGATGCAGAGGCCGGGGGTCGTCCTCCTTTTCTAAAAACTTGCAGCTGTATTAAACCTTCGATTGGCAAAGGGCTAGAAACAGATAAGCTGACCTATGGGCATCATCAAGATCAAGCTTGCCGTGGACAGGCCGGGGAACCGTGTGTTGTTCGCTGACGCAGGCTCCGACTTCGTCGACGTCCTCCTATCCTTCCTCACTCTGCCGCTCTCTGCCCTCCAGTCCTGCGCAACAGGCGCGTCATCCTCGCGGGGATGCCTCTCCAACCTCTGCGACAGCGTCGACCACCTCAGAAACAATAGCCTGCTGAAGGTTGAGGCCTGCCATGGCATGCTTCTCACGCCTGCTCACACCAATGAGTTCCAGTATGCATATATATATATATATATATATATATATATATATATATATATATATATATATATACCCTCTTGGTGTATTGAAAAGAACTTTATATGTGCTCCAAATTCTTATTCTTGATCTACTGCCAGGCTCTGCAAGTCGACTGACAGTACCAATGACCTTGAGATTTCCAGGCTCTGCAAGTGTTCCCTAGTTATGGCTAGAGTGTTGCATGTCTACGAGCAAGTAGGCTGCAAAGAGACGTTTGTAGGTGGCAAAGAACGGTATGTGATCAGTGATGACATGAAAATCAAGCCAGCATCCACCAGGACCATGCTATTGCTGCCTCAGGCGTTCGATTCTGATGGTATCGGTCATGGCTTTGAGGAGGTCGAAGTGAGCGTCCCAAGGACACAAGTAAGATTTTTTTATGGCGTCGTTTGTAGAGTGGAATCAATTTTTTACTGTTTACCTGGAGTACTCACTTTAATTTTTTAGGTTTTATCCATGTTGAAGGCCTTTCTTTCGTCAGACACCGTACTCACTGATGCATTTCTATCAAAGGGAACTGATAATCATAAGGCCACTCATGCCACTGTGACACCGATCATCCATCAGAATATTATTCCATTGGATCAAGATTCTGCAGGTTCAGAATGGAAAATAAAGGTCAAGATAAAGGTCTTTTACCACACCCGTGAAAAGAAGGTCATGTATGCCGAATGCAACCATGAGTTTGTCGACATGCTCTTCGGATTCTTGACTTACCCTATCAGCTGTGTGATCAAGAACATGGGGCTGGCACTTGCCATCTTGGCAGGTGCTTCGACAATCTCTATAGAAGCGTCACTGATCTCGATGATGTTGGGCACTTAAGAGCAACTTTAATGGGGTGACCCATTTCGTTCGCCGTGTCCATTTGGGTCGGCGCGGACAAAAGTGACAGCCAAACGCGCCGACCCAAACAGACGCTCGTCCGTTTTTCGTCCGCGGGCGACTCATTCCCGGCCCAATTTTGAGCCGGATTTGGGTCGGCGCGGACACGAGACGGACGCGCGCGCGCCTACTCCTCTTCCCGGGCCCCGTTGGTCGGTGGCAGCCACCACCATTTCCTCCCATTTCCCCCAAAAATACTCCTACCTGCGCGCGCTCCCGCCCCCAACAAGCCATGGACGACGCCATCGACCTCGACCTCGACGCCGCCGCCGGCCTCACCTCCCTCGCCTCGTCCGGCGCCGTCGCCCCCTCCGGAAAAGGCAAGCCTCGTGCCCCGCGCAAGACCGCCGCCGCGACCAAGCCGAAGAAGGCGCTGACGCCCGAACAGCGGGCAAGGGAGTCGGCCAAGAGGAAGGGCCGGAGCACGCCGCGGACGCGAGGGATGAGGCCGCCGCCGCCGCCGCACAGCAGGAGTTCACCAACGCCCGCGTCGCGGCAGCAACGAGGGAGGCGCTCTACATGCTAGGGGTAAACCCTAACCAGCACAGCCTCGTCCAAGCCACCGTCGCTGCGGCCAGCACCGGCTCGTCGGCGTTTCCTCAGATGGTGCTGCCCGACTCACCCCGCGCGTCGGCTTGCAACCCG